>NW_017307198.1:153753-203545 GCF_000935625.1 Nanorana parkeri
TATATATATAGCACCCGGCCACATCTAGTCCTGCCTACTGCTTTCTGGATTGACAACACTGTCTCCATTGCAGGAAGCCAAACCTCCAAACATTTTTTCGTCAAAGAAGTACATTTACTAATGTACCCCTGTGACCCACAGACCCACAGTCAGCATTTAGAAAGCTATTGCCCGCTGTTTGCTGATAGCCTAGAGCCGCACTGCAGCGGGGAAAGATCCTGACAATATTGCTGCCTGATTGACAGCTGGCTCTGCCTCTGTAGAGCCTAAGCCAGCTGTGCCCACCCCTCCCCTTCATTCAGATTTCCCTGCTGAACACCAATCCTGGGGGTATTTTGCTACACTGAGACTAATCCTGGGGATATTATGCTGCCCTGAGACAAATCCTGGGTGTATCTTTTGCACTGACCCCAATCCTGGGGGTATTTTGCTGCAATAACATCAATCCTGTGGGTATTTTCTGCACTGACACAAATCTTGGGCGTATTATGGTGGACGGAAAATCTTTTTCTGTGCTGACACCAATCCTGTTTTTCTTTTTTGTGTGTCTGTAAGACTCTCATTTGTACCACTGTAATTAAAGAGTACAAGGTCTGCAGCATGGGTGTCTGCTATTTAGTTTCAACACTTTTAAACCACTCCCAATATTCAGAATAATTTAACTACCCCCACTTTCTGCCTTAGCACGCCACATGTCCTAATTTCTCTGAGGTGTCCCTAAAAGTTGTGAGTATGGTGGGTGTTTGGAAGGTTGTGAGGCCCTATCAGGTAGGTTGTACAGTGCCCCTTGATTTCTAATGGTGACTCTGTTTGGCACTCTCAATTTCTTACAAACATTTTTCGTCACAGTAGGTTTAAAAGGTTGCTTACCCTTACCTTAGCACAATGGCACGGACAGAGGCAGTGGGAACTTCAATGTAAACTGTAAGAACAGATCCCCTTCCAACACCTATGCTCCACCACCTGCAGACCGTTCATAACTAACCAAACACACATACACTTTTATGACTCTTCAGAACAACTCAGGAAGCCAAGTAAACATTTCTACAATTTTTCGAATTATGGACTCTATTAATTTTACAAGGATCCACATATTATAAATAAATTCAGATTGTTTTAGTGCAATCTAACTAAAACTTTGTTGCTGTTGAATTTTGTATTCTTTTTCAACACTCACCAGTTTCCCAATCTCTTCATGGGCTTGCTTTAGCTCCATTTTGATTGCCAGTATAGCTTCATTTTTGTCATTAATCTCTGTCTGCAGGTGCTGTAAAGATATAAACCTCAGTTTACATATCAACTGAACGGCAGGGATATATTTAAAATACCAAATATAACTATATATTCATTTAACAGTTATACAAGGGTATTTCAATGCAACTAGTATAACTACCTGAATTGTACTGTATACCAGAATGGAAAAGGTAGAAACAATACTAGGAGACAGTCAGCAGTGTTCCAATATACATGTGCTCACAAGTAGCATGCTGATAGTAAAAGAAAGCAGAGTGAGCACATGAGGAACAAAGTGATCTACCTCCTGCTGCCCATCCTCTGTCCAATCACAGGCTAAGGAACTGATAGGTATGTGGCAGTGCTAGGGAGATCGCTCTTCAGAAGATTAAGTCCTGGATGTGTGGTTAGAAGTGCCTATTAAAAATGGTCATGTCGCAGGAAGATTCGTTTGAATTGTTTATTTGAACAGAAACGTCAGGTGGTTGCCCTCACTGCAAATACCTCATGCTGACACTCAGCCCTAATCCAGCCCTGAATACAAAATGTGCAGTTCTTGCTGATGCCATTACATATTGTTTTTCAAGCCCAGAAGAAGGGGGTGTCCTATTCCCCTGAAATGTGTTGGCTGTATCTGACATCTCTGTTCAAACAATTCAAACCTTCAAGCAAGATGACCAATTTTGAATAGGTACTCCTAACCACACATCTAGTCACAAGCTAGGGACAAGTATTGTAGGTGAGCCGGCTGTATTTTTTGAGAAGGAAAAAGGGACACATTATAGCACAAAGTATGTAGGCAAAGCGCACACCTCTGACACACCTCCAGTTACGTCGACCATGAAGATTTAAAAAATGATTTGTTGATTTAATCAGAGCCTTAATTCTCATTTTCCTTACCCTGTTTTTTTTTTTTTTTTTAAGTAACACATTAAATCATTTAGGGGTTAACTGAAAGGTTTAGTGTTGTAAAAACATTTTTAAAAGTTAAATAGTACATTTGAGGTCAGACCAAAAAGAGGGACAACTGAAGGAAAAAGAGGGATTTAGCTCCAAAAGAAGGACAAATCCTTCCAAACGATTGGAACATTAACATTATATTTTCAGAGGTATGCTGTATTGCCCAACATCAATTGGCGGAAAGTCAGATCACAACCTTGGTGTGTTGTCTTGCTAGGGTGCTGTAAATCTTAGGGCTGGCTGAACAGGAATGCAAATTTGCTGGCAGTTAAAACATCTATATGTATTTTAACTGTATATTTAGCCGTTTGCCTGGAGTTCAACTTTAAGAGAAAATTGCAATTCACATATAAAAGGGAATTCTGGCTTTGTGTCAGTTGACTATGTTGATGCCAAATATTGTATGCACAAATACAATGTAAATTTTACCTGTTGAACAAAAGAACATCCAAAAAGTAAATATACCTAATAAAAACCTTGTGTATACATGAACAGTGCAAATGGTAAAATATCAAAAAGAATCAAATCCAAAATAAAATAAAAACATTAGAAAATGAAGGGGTAAATACTAAGAGTTGTATACCAACACAAAAGATATGTAATGTGACTGCAGCCGCTGTTAAAAAACAATGCAAACAGCGGCATCCCTCGATGTAAAACAGCACTCTAAAAATGCTGAGCACTGGTAAGCAGGCATACACAGAAAGGTAGGGATGCACCGATACCGGTTTTTCAGTATCGAGTACGATACCAAATAACGATACCAGAAGTCCTATTAAGGAAACCAGGCGGCTTGTAATGACCCGCCCCCAGCTACCTGATTAGCCGGGAAGCTGTCTCCTGTTTCTGGTCAATCAGGAAACTGGGCGGCAAGTCATTACATGCTGCCCGGCTTACTGATTGGCCTGGAAGCCAGCTCCATGCTCCCTGGTCACAAGGGAGCATGGAGCCGACTTCCCGGCCAACAGGAACCCGAGCGACGTGCAACGACTCTCCGCCTAGCTTCCTTATACCGGAAGTTCCAGTATCGGAAGCATTTGGGCGAGTATAAGTTCTCGGTCAAATACCTGGTATCTTCACTGATACCTATATTACTATCGGTATCGGTGCATCCCTACAGAAAAGTCATACATAAGCATTCAGTAAAGAGCCATTTGGTGCTGTTGACAATTAGCATTTATGCACAGTGGAAAAATTGAATTACCATTTTTAATACATTCATCATCTTTGTTTCTTGAGTGGCTTCTCTGTATTTCTTCCAGGCTTCCTACAAGAACAATATTAACATTATATCTTGAAACAGAACATAGCAATTATAAGTTAGGAACTACTGGAGAGTGAAAGTTGACCTACAGCAAGGTATGAAGTATGTCTGTGTAACAGTTGATAAGGTTTGGTGCAACACAATCTGCCAAAAATATCCTTGTGTATTGATGAACAATTCACTGAACATGGTCGTTAAAGGAAACTTGTGCTAAAAGATAAACAGGAGCCATCAGTAGGATTTTTGTAGTCACTGTGAAATCCTTTACTTTTGATGTCCACTGAGAGACACAGTAAATCTTTAACCTTGGGGTTATACGGACTGGGGAAGCTGTATAGGAGACTCCCTAGAAAAAAGGTGTTTATCAAAGATTGAGAAAGTCTCTGAAATAGAATAGAAAGGGCATTTATGCCACAGAGAAACTCCTTAGGTGGAAGCCCCAAGACACACAAGTGAAGCATGCCTTACATGACTAATGATAGACCTTACAAGAAGTAGATTTCCTAGCGTTTAGCAACATAGGAATAACAGATTCAGAGATGCACCTGTCCCTCAGATTCTGGGCTTCAACAGACATGCTGTTAAAGCCCGCAACCATGCATCAGGATGGCTGATCGGCCTTTGCGACAGAAGGTACTGATAATCTGTTAGAGCCCACAGAGCATCTACCAGAAGTCTTAGCAGATGGGCATACCACATCCACCTTGGGCAGTCCAGAGCAATGAAGATCACAGAAATGTCCTACAAAACCAGCAGATGAAATTGGGGGGAAGGAAAGGCATAGATCAGGGTGTATTGATCCCACAAAGCCCCCAAAGCATTCACTGTTTCTGTTAGATGATCCCTGTACTTGGAGCCACCCTAGCCAGTTTGCTGTTAAACCTCCTGAGGTAGTCTGCCTCCTGAGGTAGTCTGCATGCCAATTGTCCAAATCCGGAATGCACACAGGTGACAAGGCAGAAAGGTGTTCTGAAAAGTTCTGCACAGGAAAGGATTCAATCTACTTCTCTTGCTGCAGCGAGACTTCTGTTTTTTCCATGATGATTCATGTACATTACCATCATGGCATTGTCCAACTGAATCTGGATCAGATGGTGATCCCACATTGTAAAGACAGACAAACCATCCACAATTCCAGGATGTTGATCCAGAGAGGAGACCCATCCAATGACTAAGTTCGCTGCACTGCAAGGTGCCCCAATTGGTCTGTCAAGAGACCAGATCTACTTGTTCCAGAGCTACAGAATATTGCATTGTAGAGGTCTAGAGTAAATATGGGCCTCGAAAG
The DNA here is from genome assembly GCF_000935625.1 of Nanorana parkeri. NCBI lineage: Eukaryota > Metazoa > Chordata > Amphibia > Anura > Dicroglossidae > Nanorana > Nanorana parkeri. The sequence continues at coordinate 158,499 of NW_017307198.1, forward strand.
AGACTACCATTGGACCTAGGGCCCTCATGCAAAAGCAGAGATTCAGACGATTCCTGGACTGGAGAGTTTAAATCTGAGACCAGAGTAAGAGAAGCTTCTCCTGTGGAAGGAATTCTCTGGTCTGGACGGTTTCAGCAACAATTTCTGAAGGTTTAGGATATATCTAAATTGTTGCAATCTCTTGATCTCTTGGTCAATGTAACATTGTCAGATAGAGCCTGTAAATAATAGAGACTAATATAATAGATACTGTCCCCTTAACAGGAGGTCATCCCATTACGGGGATGCCATGAGAATGCAGCGGGCCCAGCACTGGGGCCAGCACCTTGGTGAATACCTGAGGTGCAAACGAGAGGCTGAGGGGAAGGGCCACAAACTGGTAGGGGGGGGGGACACACAGCAAACACTAATGCGCTTAAGAAACAGGGGCATGTAAGTAAGCATCTTTGATGTCCACCAAAGCCAAAAGTCTCCCTGGTGAAGGGACACGATGACAGATTTGGTAGATGTAATGCGGAATCTGTAGACTTGAATGAAGACATGATCTTCACTTTCTTAAAGAGCTACAGTGGCTAAAGAATCTTCAGTATCAGACATTCTTCTGGGAGTGTCAGACATGTGATGCCTCTCTGCTCTATGGCTCCATCTGCTGGCACTACTGTGGCAACATGTAGACCCTAAAGTCTGGGCCTTGGATGTAGCCATGATAGAACAAATATATATGCAGTTAACATATGGCAACTGCACAGCAGCGCCATTGTTACTTTAGGCACATTATTTTCTATCATTGAATGAATAACTGATGCTTATTTGTGTAATATCTCTTCATACTTTCGTTTTTTTGTTTGTTCCTTCTAAGCTTTACCTATATACCGTTTATCTTTCATGTTTTTTTTCTTTCTTACTGTTTTCTGTATTTACTTTTCCTATTTATATTCTGCACTTCCCATTTCTTCTGTACCACTTGTACTCTCCTGTGTTAATTTGCAATGTATCATTTATTTTCTGTTTATAATTTCTTTATTTAGTTTTTTTCTCTCCCCTGTTTGCAAGTTCCCACATGTATCTCCCTTCTCTTTTTCAGTTTTTTACTATTTCAGTATCCAATGTCTTTTTGCACCTGTTTTCCCATTCCAGTTTCCCCAGTAAGAAAACAGAACCCTGTGTTTTAGGTTCACCTACTGTGACAACTATTACCCACTATTTAAATTGTACAGTTATTACAGTATGCCTGGCCACGAATCTAATATGGAATATGTAAAGGATCTATAATTGCTAGATATGCATTGCTTAGATCTAAAAGAGGCACTTTCTTGCTTTGCTTCAAGACCTTACCTCAATATGTGCTTCATGGCTCTGTTGTATCATGGCTTGTTCTTCCAAGGCTCTTTTCTGTATTTCTTTTTTCTGCGTCTCAAACATATCCAGCAGTGATTGCCCTGTATCACGAAGAATACAAAGCTTTTCATTTCAGCCATGAAGTTGATGTTGTGTACAAGAAAGACATTTTTTAACAGCTATTTTCTCTTCATTGGTCTAACAGCTTGTAGGGCACCAGGGTGTAGAATCATGCTAATGGATTATTGTGCATTACACCATATGTGTAAGCAAGTATGCCCATAAGAATGTACACAAGTATACATGTTCATATACAACTGTACGCTTGCAATGACCAGTCTATTAGTAATAGCCTTTGTCACAAGGGCACATTCTGCACACATTGAGTGCCAGCGGATGACTGCTGTTATTTGACAGTTGTCCTGTGACAAAACAATATTCTCTAAATATCACTTTGTCACTCTGTAGAGGATGACTACTGCACTGTGGTGAAGCACACTGTAATATTTGATAGGAAAACAGCTAAAGCCAGAATCACTCTGGTTAAAGAGTCCTTACATTTTAGTGCAAGGTCTGGTTTACCAAGAGTACTTCTGGTCTGAAGGCTTTAGCTAAGTTTTAATTACATCATGCCCCCCACCTCCATGCCAAAACACTGCATTATAGCTGTAAAAAAAGTGTGTAAAAAAATGTTTAAAATATATACTTACCTTTCATCAAGCTTCTGCAGTGGGAGAGTGACATGAAGAACCTTCCAATGAGATCCTGGGACTGGGAAATGTCTAAAATCTAATTGTTCCCAGGATCTTGCTGTAAGGATCATGGCATCACCCTGGCCTGGGTTCTGTGGGCAGAAGCAGGGTGAAAGGTAAATATTTTGTTTCTAACTTGTCTTTACATGTTTTTGTTTTACAGGTATGGGCGTTTCTTCATGAAGGGAGGGAGGGGGGGCTTATTTTAGAGCAAGCTCTGCTTTAAAAGAAACAACAAAATACCTATATGCTGTAAATGAAGGGAAAGCAACATTGTATCAAGTAAACAGTAAGACGTTGCACCCAATTACAGTTCCTACTTTTTGTGCTCTGGTGTGCAGTTATTTAAAATCTGATTGGTTGGCACAGGTTACTGTACCTTGCACCACTGTAGTAAATAGGCTGCTGTATTGTCCACAATTATGTGTTTAACAAGCAGACAAAGGATAGGTAACCTTGCTGTAAATTCAATACATAAATATAAAATCCAAGGAACAACTGCACCAAGCACAATTATCTTTACCAGTATCTTTACTGGTCATATAATATAATCCCAATGAAGCCTCAGCAAAAAAAAAACCAACCCTTTCTTCAAACAAAAACACTGTTGTTGAGCCTGCTCACTGCAATCAGAAGTCAGCCATGCTTCTCCATTTTTTTTTTTTGACTGGCTGTCTGTTTTCACATTGCAGCTTGGGGTCATATAATGTAATCCCAGTGAAGCCTCATCAAAAAACAACCCTTTCTTCAAACAAAAACACTGTTATTAAGCCTGCTCACTGCAATCAGAAGTCAGCCATGCTTCTCCATTTTTTTTGACTGGCTGTCTGGTTTTACATTGCAGCTCAGGGTCTAGCAATGTCTTATCTGAGGCAAACATACAAACCTCCATGGAGGTAGCCATGGTAAGTTTCTTTTACATTATGTGTTTATGTTATGTATATTTGCCTTTCATCTACCTGCTATCTTTCTATAACTCACTTCTGCCTCAAGCAGACTTGACAGCTGCGTCATTTGGGAGTGTTGGAACCTTTTGTCACAGTCCTAAGCAAATACGTTGTTTTCTCTTTATTTTCAAATGCAATACCCAGATGTAGCTCTGAATGCAAGCCTCTTCACATTATTATCAACTATTTAAAATATAGTGGCAAACAGGGCAAAACGAAGCAAAAGCAAGAATATCTTTTAGATTTCTGCAGTTACAGCTTCTGCCCAGTCTCTTGCCAGTTCCCAAATCGAAGAGCTTACAATTCTCTTTTACGATCCAAGCTTCTCTGTCAATCATTAAGATGCAATGCTTGAACCAGCCATATGAAAGCTGAACAAGAGAAACGCAATATATTCCTCAATTCGCGTTAAACAGCATAAATGGATGAGTCTTCCCTGCTGACTATTGTGTTCAGGCAGCCATGGAACCCATGGCTGCCTGAATACCCGAACAGTGACTTTATCTGATAGGAGGCTGTCATTGTTCAGCAGATAATTTTCCACCCAGCTCAGCTGATTTTTTAATCAACTTTTTTGAGCCAGGTGGTGCTGGAAGGGCCACCCATGGCTCACAGTTTGGACAATTCAGCAGAAATTGGACAAAATTTGAGCCGAGTATGGCCAACGTTAGGGCTTGTTCACATCATCCAATGCGTTCAGAGCAGGTTTCCATGCCATGAACACACTAGATTGCATAAACAAAGACTCCCAGTTCTGGGGTCGGAGGTGGCGTGGCGGTGCCATTCATGTCATTGGCACGGCAGACACACCTCCCGCCCGCTGTGCATTTGCCCACAACGCAACACGTAGTACCACAATGCTCCAGTGCTCCAGTGCAGTGTGATCTCCAAAAAATTGCGCATGCACTATTTTTTGAGTTTGCCCCGCACTGGAACACATGGCATTGCGGTACTATGCATTCCAGTGCGGTCGATTGCACGGAATGCATGGTACCGCAATGCCATGCGTATGTGAATTGTTAAAAACGCATTGCTTTAACAACACTTTGTAAGGAATAAACTTATCTTGGGTATTTTAGTGGAAGAAGAGAGAAGGTGTTAAATGTTTTAATAGTTATTTGTATTAATTCTACTCAGCCAAACAAGCCCAGGCAAGTGTATAGGTTGGCATTACTTTGCTTTGACAGTTCCATCAACTTTTTTTCTTCACTTGATTCTTTCCACTTGGCTTCCTTCTTCAGCCATTCTTCATTCACCTCCTCTGACAGGCTCTCCTGTACAAAGAATGAAGTACATGAAGTCCCATGAGGCATTGCAAGACTGACAGTTATAGGCATGACTCCGAGAGGCATGTTTGGATTTGTAGTTAAAGCACAGCTAGAGGGCCAGAGTTGCCCATCTAAGATTTTAAAACATCTGACCTCATTTTACACTAGTTAGCTTGGCATAGATCAAATTAAACACATTCATTCCATGGAAAAGTACCCCCATGATCTGCTTATCCAAAGTAATGACTGTACTAGTGAACAATTAAATAAATACTCCAGTCAAATATGAACATTCTGCAAAAAAAAAAGATTACATATCTATGCAACTGGTTTATTGTATGACACGCTAAGTTGTGGCACCAGTTTACTTAGCAGGTTGAATGTTTCTTGTTCTACAGAAACTGAGTTTACTAAACCTATTCTGACTCCGATTGTTGTGATAGCGATATATCCCTTGCTGAGACCTCTATGCCTGGCCTGTATAAGCAGATACAATCACTGCGGACAATCCTTATCAGATAGCTGAACTCACCAAATACCGTTTCCATCCACAAAGGTGCTTTATTCTGAACATCAAGTAACAGCAGATGGCAGGATACAACAGATGAATGAATTGCGGTATTTATGCGGTCAAAAGATTATGCTTTCGTAGCGTACTATGTGGAATACACGTGTCCCTGTTGCATGTGGCCTGTTAGCTGTGGCCATGACACAGGAAGTACTGACCAACAAGAAGGGTGGAGCATATACACACAGGAAATGTGTTGTAGATATTAGAGAAAGGAACATAAAAAACAAGTGCATTACCACAAAGGGTCACTATATGGCAGCATATAACTTACTATAGAACGTCCATAGGCAAACTGATCTAAGGAAACAACTATATTAATTCTTATCTAAATAAAACTTTTATGCCCCATTAGGGCGGCACAAAACAATTGAGGCTGGTCAAAGACAGTGCATCATTTTACCTGATAGGTCTTAAAAGAGCTTTTCACTAGATCCAGTTCTCTGTGCAGCTCCTCTGTATAAAGTAATACAATTGTGACAATGTCAAATTTACCAAAATGTAACACTCTATCAAACCTCTGGAGAAAAATTGTAGCTTATCAAATATGATGTACATGCTAACATGTATACATTTGAGGTCAATGATCTGAATATATTTAAAACTTAATTGGAGCACAATGTTAAATGTTAAAAACATTTTCAGTCAGACATAATTGCCGTAGGACAGTTTTATATGGCCCATCCCTCCTTTCATCTGGTTGCCTATGAAACACTTGTAAGCGTTCAGTACTCTGCATAGAGATTTTTCCACTTGGAACATTCCTGTTTCTTAACATTGATGCTTCTCTCACTTAGAAGAAAGCAGGATGTACTTAACCCAGGGGCTCAGTTAGTTGAGCCAAATGGTATGTTGCAGCAGGTCCCAGTGCTTTAGATAGAAGGCCCAAATGTTTTCCCATCCATTGCTTTTAGGAAGGCTCTTACCCGTCTGTAGCCTACTGTAGTAACAATAGTTTTAGCTTTAATATATGCAAAATGTGATAATTTTTACAAAGTATATTATACTATATAAAGTATATGTACAGTATACATATGGTCCATATAGTGAGCTTGGTGCCAAATGATTCACTTTAAGGTCACTGCAAAGGACAAGGGAGAACTCTTTGCATCTGGAGGAAAAGAGGTTTAACCTTTGCATATGGAAAGGATTCTTCACAGTTAGAGCTGTGAAAATGTGGAATAGACTCCCCCCGGAGCAAGTTCTAGCTAGCTCAGTTAATTGTTTAAAAAAAAATCTGGATGTATTTCTAAATGCACAGAATATTACTGGATATTGAGTTCTTAGAGGTATATTAAGCATCAGAGATTGTTGATCCAGGGAATATCAGATTGCCTTATGGGATCAGGAAGGAAGTTTTTTCCCCTGTTGGAGCAAATTGAACCGTGCTTTATAGGGGGTTTTGTTTGCCTTCCACTGGATCAACAATGGGTAATTGTGGGCACAGCGTTCTGCTTAGGCTTTTCTTTTTTTTTTTTGCATATCTCTATAGGTTGGACTCGAAGGACTTGTGTCTTTTTTCAGCCTGACTAACTGTGTAAAGTGTATGTCAGGGTAGTATAAAACAAATGCAGTACATTTCTGCAATACATGCATGTTTCCCTATGTTTTATTCCCTGTGGACCTGCTAAAATGCAATTATTCCTGTTGTGAGTTCACAACACACAATATTTTTGTGAATTAAGTGGTGTCAGAAAAGTATATGTATCTTGCTGTACTCCTTACCGGATTTCTGTAATAAATACAAGTGGGTGCTTGCAGTGACCACGGTTGGCGCCGTGAAATAGTACGTAAATATAAAGGATGTCACCAGCACACCAAGCTGTTTGTGTTTAGCAAATGTCCATTTTAAAGACAAATGTTGTCATTCAATTGCAAGTACTTTTTGTGGCCTCGCAGGGTCCCCTTATCAGGCTTCTGCTGAACACAAACAGCTTAGTGTGCTGGTGACATCGTATATACAGTATCTAAGTGGTGTCAGCACCCTGTCTAATTTTCTTTTGCTAAACTACTCAGCCCTGCCCACTATACCATCTCTACAACATAAAGGTTAATCATTCTGTAGTCCCATGACAAGAACTAGGAGATTTAATTATCTTTCTTGCAATAACACAAGAAGTGTGCACATGACAGCTCTGAATTTCTGGCATGATCAACAAATCAAAAATATAATGTTAATTCTCTAGTAAGCTATGCCCATCCAATTTATGATGCTGAGAGACATACTTTGGGACATTAGGATTACGTCTGTACACTCTACTGCTCTTTTGGGCCAGTGGTCTGCTAAACTGGCTCTGCCTCGCTTTAAACCAAGGTATTTTAAAAGCTTTTCTGAGCCACCAATTTTTTATCATAAAAAACACATATATTAAATATACTTGTTAAGACAGTTAAGTACCATATCTGCTTTCAGCTTCTTTCTTCTCCTGCGATAGTTTAGCATTGTCTTCTTGTTTAAGAGCAAACAGCTTGGCAGCATGTTCCTCCTGGAGAATCCTTAACACAAAATACATTTACATAATGTGTTTTCAGTAAATATACTGACCAGATTTACAGGGATATGCAACAAGGAGTCTCATTATTGAAAGTGTCTAAAAGGATAATTATCTGGTACAAGCAGAAATCAAAGTTTTATTTTGACTAGCTAAATAAAGGAGTGAAGCCTATTATTTGCTATAAGCAGACAAAAAGTCTTTTTTTTTTTTTTACTATAAATGTTTTTGGGAAGTTTTATCATCATTTTGATTCTTAAAGTTTACAGAATAAACATCAATTGTATGCAAATTGTATTATTTGCACAAAATCTTTGTTTTTTAATTAACAAATACATATTAAAAATCAACATATTTAATATATTAACATATTAAATAACAGGTTGCCCCATGGCATTTTTTGCAGACCATTCTGGGCCTACTAAACAGAAAGTCCAGCACTACTTGTAAACTTTTTTTCTGTCCAGGTCTGAAAATCCAGTATTGACAGTGTAGTAGTATGACTCATTATGCTCATTGTGAAATCTAAGTTTGTTATTGAAGTCTGTTCACAAGGCAGGTTATTTATAGCAAAACAGTTAGGCTAGCCTGGTAAGAAAGGGGAAAGCAGCCTAGAGTCCCGCCTGCTTTCCTTTACAGCACTTTCAATAACGACATTCACTGATACAACATTTAAAGTTGATTAAACTATTCAAAGGAGATTGCTACAAAAGGAATTAATGAACAAAGAAAGTAAAAACATAAAACCACAAGAACAGCATAGAATGTATACCTGATTTCATCTTCCTTTTGTGTTTGTAGCTGTACAACTTTCTCCTCCGCCTCATGGGTCAGCTAGTGGGAAGAAAATTTATTTTTATTTTTAGCAAGTAATAATGAGCACAAAGGCATTCTGCAAAAATAAAACATTTTTCTTCAGAAAAGACAGCATAAGAATAGGTCCGCTTTCAGAAAAGTTGATATAATTATTATTATTATAGTTATGTTATTATTTATATAATTTAGGCATCATTTACCATAAACTTATATTTTACATAATGCTGATATTTATTAATTTGTTTCTTTTTTTTTTCTTGCTGAACCACACAAAAAAAAGAAATGAAAGAAATGTAATAACCTAACAGTATGTTTCAACTCAGCAAATTAAAATGACACATCACAGTGGAATTACTGTTTTTTATTATGTTTTATTATGTTTAAGGTTAACTAAAACATGCATAAAATATGCATTCAAAAAAGTATAACAAATAAAAAGCTGAAATTGGCAGGTGTTGGCAATAAAAGGAATTCTTTAGTTTATTAACATGACATTACTGTCCCTATGTGTTATTACCTTTTTACCCATTTCATCTTACAGAATACCTCTTTATGATGTAACGGTGTAATTTCCACCAGTCAAAGCATAACCTGGCCTTCAGCCAAGCTCTATTGTAGTGAAATGGAAGGAAGGAAAATATTTTCTCAATCTCACCAAAACAAAACTTGTCCCATGCATAGTTGTAGAAAACCAGCTTGAACTATGTACCTTGTCAACTAAAAAAGAATTGTGACTTTCAGGTCAGCTGGTCAGTTGGGTAATATTGTATAAAAACATGAAATTGGAGTTTGGATTAACTGATTACAGCGATCAACAAAAGAAAAAAAAAAAAAAGCACAATTGGATCTCCACAACAATCTTAGGACATGGGATTTTTTCAAAAAAAGACTTCCTAAATCTTATAAATGAAATCATTAATTAGGGTCAGTTCACTTAGATGTATCAGTTGGATTTACAGGTTTTTGTTTTTTTTGGTGAAAATTTTCCTTTTAAAATTGGCGATTCGTGAACATAAATATTGCTAAGGTACAGAATCATTAGCTAACTAAAGCCTATATCAATAAAAAAAACATATTTAGTAAATCTCTGGAATACATGCACATTTTCCCATGTTTTATCTCTTTAAACTAGGTGTAAGTACATACAAAATAACTGCTGATGTGCCAGAAATATAGTGTGCTCCTTATTCCCTCTTTACATTACAACAAATCCGTCCCCGGGCCCCGCTTCCTCTGCTATCGAAGGGCCCCGCCTCCTCTTACATCACTGGCCCCACCGGCTCTTAGGTCGCTGGCCATTGATGTAAGAGGAGGCGGGGTTGCTCTCAGGCGGGCCCCGCCTCCTTCTTTTCGAACACCGCTCTCATCTGCCGCAGCGGCTGGCTGTCACTGACATAGCTCCGCAGCGGCTTTGAGGGGAAATGTGCCGCGGCCACTGCTGAGCTGTGACAGCCAGCACCCTTACATGCCATAGCGACGCAGGCGGCCCTGGCCGGGCCCCCCTGTGCCCAGGCCCCATAGTGGCCGCCTGGGTCACTATGGCGATTGTTACACCACTGCCTGCAAGTCATTTATTAACAATTGTAAAAATTCAGCTTAAAATGCCTACATGTTTCAGAAAATTGTCATCCAATATGGCCATTGGATTGAGGAACATCCATATGACTGTAGCCTAGGGTTGCCACCTTTTCTTCAAGCAAAACCTAAACACTCTAGGGCTACGTGGCTTTTTTTTTTTTTTAGAATATACAGGAAAGAGTGAAGAGAGACAGCCAGGAGGGAGACTGAGGAGAGATAGCCGAGAGAGAGAGAGGAGAGAATAAGTTACACTGACAGCCAATGTAACAAAGGTATTCTTAGTGGCTGCCAATGAAACTAAGGTATATACACTGACCAGCAAAGTAACGGAGGTATATACACTGACCAGAAATGTAATAGAGGTATGTACACTGACCAGCAATGTAACAGAGGTATATAAACAGACCAGGAATGTAACAGAGGTATATACACTGACCAGCAATGTAACGGAGGTATATACGCTGACAAGCAATGTAACGGAGGTATATACGCTGACAAGCAATGTAATGGAGGTATATACGCTGATTACCAATATAACTGAGGTATACACACTGGCCACCAATGTAATGGAGGTATTTACACTGACCATCAATGTAACAGAGGTATATACACTGACTAGCAATGTAACTCTTAATATTTTTGTCTGTTTATGCTCTTACCAGGGGATAACTAGAAATCACAGAGCCCCATAGCAAAGGTTTTATGGGACCCCCTCCAAAAACAGAAAAAAGTGCCATTGAACAACACCCTGTCCAGGGGGTTACATTTGTGCCCCCCTCAGCATGCATTAATAAGTGGCAAAGGCAACTGAGCTGCCAGTATCTCTGGAGTGCTCTCTCTTCTATCCTCCGGTGCCTGCTTGCTTTGAATCAGAGCCGGAACTATCAGCCAGATGTTAGAGTACATCATTCCATGTCCTTTCCTGCACTTGCCCGGCACTGGCAGGGAGGAGGGAGAGGACTGAGGCGCAACAATAGCACAAGGAATGGAATAGAGAGTGGTGGATGAACAGCAAGAGACACCTCGTCGCTCCTGTCCTCATCAGCCCCCCCTCTGCCCCATACGGATGGCTATGGTGGTAGTTCCACCACTGGCTCTTACTTTCCTTCTTCTTTGCCCTTTACTCTACTTGTACAGACACCAGATCAGCTTTATGTACAGTGTATAATATTGAGCTTCTAAACAGTTAAGTATATAAAACTCATTATACCATTTACCTTCTGTCCCTGCCCTAAAGAAGAATACCAGGAATGTTCCTGTTGCACCTATACAGCCCAGGAGAACTGAAGTTATGTTCCATTTACTGGACTTCAGAGTAGACATGTGCGATTCGTTTCGTTCTGATTCAAAATTTGTACGAATTACCCGAACTTCGGACACATCCAAATTTTCAAATCCCAATGCATCCGAATCCAAATTTCCACCCCGTCCGAATTTTGTTCAATAACGAAACGGAATCGGACATGGGAGCTTTCTGGCCAATCAGATGTGTTTTTTTATTTAATGCATCTGAATGGGTCTGAACACAATTTTTTTCAAATTGTATTCAGGAGCTCCCAAATGCCATTTGGGTCTGGGAGCCTCACGTTTAGTTTTATGTATATATGGGTCACAAGGATGCCGCTACGAATATTCGTTCGTACTATAAAATACTACTTATATATGCATAATACTAAAACTGATGCTCCAAGACCTAAATGGAGTCCTAATTTCCGAATAGCATTCGAGAGCTACCAAATGCCATTCAGGTCTGGGAGCCTCAGCTTTAACCTCTTTATGACTGGAGACGTACACTGTAAGTCTCCATCGTGAAGTGCTCAAATGATTGCTCAGGTACACTATACGTGAGCAGCTATTCAGGGTTTTGAAATGCCGGTAACCGATGAGAATCAGTAGTTATCGTTCATTAATGGATGCCTCAGTATTGAGGCATTTATTAATTAAATAGTTAAGCTTTTGTAAAAGCGTCTTGCTTTCATCAATGAAAGAAAGAAGCTGTTACAAATACCAGCCATCTGGCATTTGACAGGTGAAATAGCAGAAGCAGAACATGACTCACTGCTTTTGCTATTTCACTTTTGACAGCTCTATAGATATCGGGCAAGTCAAGTTCAGCCAGAAATAAGAAACAATGTATTTCTTTTGCTGAAATGTATCAAACTTCTGATTGTGTACACATGGACCATACCTTAACAGTCTGAACATGGTTTAAGTTTCAATATTTCAGGTTTTAGGGACTATCTCAGCCCTAATATAAGAAAGCAATACTTTTACTTCGGCATCAAGCTCTAATGAGGTCATGGAAATATATCTATATGTACATATTTCAACATGTTATATAAGTTCCTTCATATATCATAATGTGCTTTCCTGGGTGTGTTTTAAAAACATAAAGACCTTGAAGTCAAGGAAAGATGAGGCAACTAAAATGTCCACTTGATCTTTATAGGCCTTTAAAATGTCATAAAGAGATTACAAAGAGTATGACATCAAATTCCTCAAGCGCCAAAAAAAACAAAACTTTCTTTTATTGCCTCCAAAACAAGGCCATTAAATTCACATTTTATTAAACTGTATGCTGTTTAGAATAAGCAATACACATTTTTGCATGCTGACGAAATTGCAAAACATGTACTGTATTTCCAAGATGAACTAGTTCAGATATTCCTTTCCTAAAGCCAGGCACAATTTCGAGTCTGCTCCTTGAAGTCAAGCTTTGATCAAAGGAGTAAATCAGGCCCGTCTTTAACGCAGGGCAAAAGGGGCAGTTGCCCTGGGCCCAGTTATTGTTGTGGGGCCCAAAGCAGCCGCCCCTTGAGCCTGCACTGCTCGCTCCCTACCTGGAAATGCGGAATGTCAGTGTCCCGTCCCTTCTCCCCCCTCACCCTCCTGGTTTCCCTTATCTCCCCAGAGATAAGACAGACAGCAGAGATCGGCAGATCAGGACCTGTGTCTGCTCTGCCTAGCAACTGATGACGCTGATGGGCGGGCTGTCATAATTACATACCTCGGCCCGCCAATCACATCATCAGTTGCTAGGCAGAGCAGACAAAAGTCCTTATCTCCCGATCTGCTGCCTGTCTGCAAGTAATAGCGGGGGGGGGGGGGGGGGGGGGGTGTGTTTGCCCAGGGTCCAATCAATATTAAAGACGGCCCTGGAGTAAATACAGAGAAGATTATGAGGCAGGTGGGTGCTGTATAATTTGTTGTACAGTGTAACAGTGGCGTTAGCCAAACAGTTAAATCAGAACTACAATTTCCTATCCTTTACAGCCAAGCAAATTGCCATTTTAGCCTTTATCTGGATTGCATTTGACATGGTGCTGCACATGTGATCAGCTATGACACCAGCTATTGACCATGAAGGTTGGCATACCCAAAGAGTAACTATTTTGGCAAACATTAAATTTGTGGGTAAAGTTCTGCCCCAACAACTTTCAACAGGCAATGGTACACTAAAGAAGAACAGGTATGATAAAAAGTTACAGAGGAAAACACACATAATGCAAAATTAGGTAGAGGATCTGTGTCCCATAGTGCACTTGACCAAAAAAGTACAACGAGTACAAAATAAAATCTTCTTTAGTTTAATTCTGATTGGGGAAGACAGCAGTAACTCAGCTCAATGCTAAAATTTCTGGCCAAAACGTATGCCAGTGCATGTGGAAACAAACATTTTTGAGGAATTGGAGTAGGTGTGAACAGAAAACCAGGTAGTAATCTTACACAATAGTGTTATCAGAGCTTGGGTAACTTGGAGGGTGATGACATGACCATCCATCAGTTGCTTGATGTTGATTAAAAGTCTTGACTTTTTTTTTTGTTACTATCTAGCAACCCTAAGAAGTCCGAATTACAGAATTCCACTCCTGGCCCATTGTTAGTACAATCCACCACAAAAGGAGGAACAAATGACCTTGTGTAACTCATGTAGCGTGAAGCTTTGGTAGCTATAGAAGAGAGATTGTCCTGCCTACAGAGGCAAGGAACTTTTACCATTAATGGGAGAAATAAGTTCCTTAATGTCCAATCTCCTACAGACAGTGCATCTACCCCAGAAGTAATGCTGTATTCCTGAGTGAATGAGAAAGACATAGACAACAGGTTATCGTGAGTCTGAGAATTCAGACTCAGGTGATATGATTGGTATAATCTGAAATCTGATTTCATGAAGTACTATATCATGGGGCTGATTTATATCTAGATGGCGCTAGAATTCCTATGCCTATGCTCCTTAGCGCCAGCTAGCAGCAGTTGTGTCGTGCCAATGGAATCCGCCCAGCCTATAGTTATAAATCAGCCCTATGTGTTATTACTCTTTGCATAGTCATCAGAGTATCATTTAAAATTTTTGGTAAAAAATATGTTCACTCACTCTTTTCCGTGTTTTCTGGTGTTCCGATGTTTCCTGTTCTAGCAGTGCAGTCAGTTTAGCAATTTGCTCCTGCAAATCTTCCACAAAACCTTGACTGAAAAATTAAAAACATTCTTGAAAAATGAAAATATACCTCTTATGTTTTTACACATATATATATAATTAGCTAGCCCTAAACCCTAGCTCCAGTTCTGGTGTGTCCATAGGAGGTCAGAACTGGGTTGTATTTAAAGATCATTCTACCATAGGCACAAGTGAATCATGAACTCCATTTATGACTCTTCATGCCCTTTGTGTTATTCGTGTGATTCAAACAGAAAATATTACATAGGAAACATCATGCTGCTAGTTTTATACAAAGTGCACCAGTCAACTGTCAGCAGGGAAACCGGAGATGGTACCATATTACATGAACTACAGTGGGTCTCAGAACATTCGACTTTAGAGATGCAAATGCAGAGTGAGCCTTGGGCCAAAGGACAATTCACTCCACTGGAGTTCACCAAAAAACTAACATATAGGTTTTTGGTAGACGGACCTTGAATTGAACTAATTCCTATATTACTCTAAATTCATATGATTTGCAGTCAGTACTGACCCTTTTTCCATCTTAAAATCTCAATGCACACTTTATATCTGTATAGTAAATACGGTTCCATCTCTTTTTTTAATTTATTTTGGTATATTGTGTCATGGTTCTTTAAACTTCAAGTCATCTAGTGCCCATACCTTATCAATGACTTTTCTTTCTTCTTTGTCTTCTGTGAACTTGTTTGCTCAATTTGTCTATGAGGGTTATAGTGAACATTTGAACACTTTTGTGTTGTCATATACTGATCATTATAAATTTCCCATGCAGTGCTGATTAGTCAGCCACAATGCGCAGCTTCTGAGCAAGAATGTAAATGATACAAATCACAGAAGTATGTAAGCTCATTGATTATCAGTGAATATGGAAGCAAAGCTAAGTCATGCAGAAGATGATATTTGTGAGAAGCACAAGATTTTATGCAAGCCCTAGACCTGCAAGCAAAAATAGAGCATAAAATCATCAATAGCTTATAGGACTATTTTGAATATGGTGATTGGGAACTAAAATCCTATGAAGAACATAACGATAAACTGTGTAATAATCACTTGATAAAGAACACTGAGGGGACTCTCATCAGTTTCTGCCTAAATGTAACTATCAATTTAACACATAACTAACATTTAGGAGTTCATATGGTGTATGGATGCTGTTCACATGGCACTTGCGCACCTAGGTTGCGCCGGTGAGTATAGAAATTTCCTATAGTCATGAGCACCATGTAGGTGCACTAGCGCCATGCAAACATTTATAATTGAACCCCGTAACATTCATCACTTAACAATCACCAAAGGCACCTTCTTCAGCTTTTTGCCTGAAAACAGCTGTCCATGCTCTTTTAATTTTTAAGAGAAAAAAAATCTAGCCTTAGTGCAGGCACCCCATAATGCCTTATATTACTATATTAGCTAGAAAGCCGTCTTGTGTATGCCTTTTTGGATTTTAGGACTAGGCCACACCAGCTGCCATTTACTTAGCCAAAAAAGGTGCCTCAGTACAGTAAAGACACTCCAAACAGCAAAGGGAACACCATTGGTAGGACTTGAAGTCAGTTCCCTGGTAACACAAACTAGCTCCAGAGAGGAAAGTAGCTCCAGAGAGGAAACTTGCTCCGGAGAGGCACACACAAAAAAGACAGTTTCTAGCTACCATAAATAGTAAAAGGCTTCTGGTGGTGTCTGCTGAAATTTTCAATGTTTACAATGACCCGAAATGTTAACTTTAACTAAATGTTTGCTAGATCCTGTAGAAATCAAGGAACAGTAAGGAAAACATTAACACCTACAAGTTTGTGGATCACAGGTTTCTTTCCTAGATGCACAAAAAGCCAGAATATACTAGCACCACCTACACAGATTTTGCTGCTGGATTATCTGAAATATAGTATCAGTTGATAATAGAAATTAGGCCAAGTTGCTGCTACAAATTTAACATAGCGTGTATATACATAAGATGTCCATGTTATTTCTGTGTCCCCAAATCCTGGAATGTTTTTCCAGGTGTAGCAATTGCACATATTGACGTCAGCACCAACTGCTGGTGAAACATGGCAAAAAATGGTAATACCTGTTGTACAAATGTATCCATGTGACAACAAGTAGTAATGCCTGGAGATCCCCCTTTACGGATGGACTCTGGGATAAGAAAACATGGTCTAAATGCAAGAAGAATAAGTATTCTTAGTTAAATCTTGGTGTTCTTTGTGTATTTATTTCACACTTGTGTAGTAATCCAGTATGAAGGTTTCTGCAGGAGCTTCCTGTAATAAAGACCTGCCACTGTTGCCTGCTGTCCTTGTGCAGGGTGACTGGTCTTGTATCTGCCCCTTCTGAGCCTGCTGAGTCCCTCCCACAGCTCTGCACTCTGCACAAGCTACAGGTGAAACTCGAATAATTAGAATATCGTGCAAAGTTCATTTATTTCACTAATGCAACTTAAAAGGTAAAACTAATATATGAGATAGACTCATTACATGCAAAACAAGATAATTCAAGCCGTGATTTGTCATAATTGTGATGATTATGGCTTCCAGCTCATGAAAACCCCAAGAACCCCAAATCCACAACCTCAAAAAAGTAGATTATTACATGCAATCAATAAAACAAGGATTGTACATAGCACAATATCGGACCTCTGAAAAGTACAAGCATGCATATGTACTCAGTACTTGGTTTGGGCCCCTTTTGCAGCACTTACTGCAATTACTTTTGCATGATATTCTAATTATTCGAGTTTCACCTATATGTATAGCACAAAAATTATGTCACTGCAAGGTAATACCTAGATTGCAACGCCATTTGGTGCACACCTATTGGGAAATATATTCTAACAAAGGTTTTTGTGCCCAGAGTTCAGCTTGATGGTTTCCTCCTGCCATCTTGAGCCAACAATAGCCACTGACCTCACCCAACCAATGCAATCATCCTTACTGCTATTGTTTTAGTTGATCATAACAAATGGTAAGTGCTTTTGTACATCTCCTTGAATGGAATTACAAAGGGCCACTTCTGTTTCAAGCACACACTCGGTTATTTAAATTCTGGAAAATCACTTTTGATTAGAGAAAGAATCTGCAGAAGCTGAAAGCAAGCAGAGCACACAATCAAGAAGGGCTGACATTTGGGTAATTCTTTGTCTTTTCAGCTTCTGTGTGATACTTACATATTATTGTCTACTAGTGATCTAAAAATAGAAAGTCAAAAACAAAAAGCACATTGTTTCTGGATTTACAAAAGATGCACCAACATAAATGGAACTTTGATTATGGTAGGATATGGCAGCTTGATTCATGCTGCATCTATCTGAGCTATTAAAAGCTCTTTTTGTAAATTTCTCCATCCATTTTCCTCATGAAACTTAATGTTCCCAAAGTAGACAATGGGATTATGACTTGTATGGCATGATTTATTGCATTAAAGGGCACTCCGCATTAAACAGAAATAGCAATCCTGCAAAGTTTTAGTGACTCCTTTAGTTTTAATTATATGTCCAAGGCTAGAAACAATTGAGTCCTTCCAAGAGGGACTTCGCACTACGAAAAGCAGCTGTGTCCTCATTGACTATAAAGTTTCTCAGTTAGCATCTCAACCAATAGGACAACATGGCTTGATCAGTTTTATACCCGCACGGTGGATCAAATATAAATCATAAGACTCCCATACCACTGGCAGGGAGGAGGACCATAGACAGTATATTATAAAGTGACAACTTATCTTTTTTTGTTTGCATATGTTTTTTACATATCTGACTTGGGTTAGCAAGTGTTAATCACAAAACAAACAACAAGGCAAATAGTTCCCATCTATGTACTGTGCTGCATAATATTGATTACTTTTACAAGTGCTAAATGACGACTATTATAAGGTAGCAAATCTGTGGCTAGCGCCTGCTGTTTTATGGCATGCCTGTATAAGGGCAGGTTCACACCTTTTTCTGGACCAGTTCTGGTCCGGAAAATGGTGTGAACCAGCCTGCAGTTCCAGTCCATTCCAGACCAGACAAATAGAGACATGCAGTACAGTATTTTTCTGGCCTGTTCTGGAACGGACTGCGCTGGTGTGAACAGAGGCCAGAAATAGCATAGGGATACATTAGTATGCATTTTGGGTCCGGAAACAATCTGGTCTCAACTGGAGATGATCTGGATGTGGTGTGAATGGGCCCTAAATGGTGCCGATAAGATTTACAATAAAGCCAAACAATGTATTATGACACAGTTTAACAAAAAGTGTCTGTAAAATTGTATTGTCCAATTAAAAGAAGTGATGTCCTACTGGAGTGCAATATTCATCCTCTTTGTGGTTCTTGATCGAGCTCCTGTGTAGGTTCATCCTGAGCTGCAGCTTAAGGCCAGTTTCCCCAATTTAACAACCTTTGTCACATGCTGAACACTGTATCATGTACACCACGTTAGCAGATGTGCATGAGTATGACCCCTTAATGGTGTACTCACTTATTGTGACTCGCTATAATTCTGTCACATATATGTTGGCAAAGTTTGCATCGGGGTTTATTGCATTGTACAGTGCCATTCTGTGTAAGCGCCTGTTCTGGGGTCAGCTTACTGCGTACCAATTTTCTTCTCAGGTTCAGTGAAGAAATGCATTTCACTGGGGAATTACTGCATTACTACCAAAACCTTTAGAGTGGTAAATAGAGTGGGTTTTTATTGCTATCCGTGTCCTCAGATTCACCACTCTATTTGCACTGGTGACTACTGTCATCTAGAAAGTAAGGGGAATTCCAACATTTGTTCCCCAAAGGTGGGGAACAAAGGAAGTAATCGGAATTCCCCCTACTTTGGTAGATTTTCTTTAACTTCCTATTGCACCTCTGGGACAGGAAGTGAAAGGAAATTTCACCAATGGTACACAGACAGCAAAATATAAACTGGCAGCAATCTGAACCCTTCCCTACTCTACCCTAAACTTGAAAATGTTTTGGCTATAAATACACTTTAGGTGATAATTCATAGGAAGGAAATTGTGTCGTTTGAGAGATGGTTAAACAAGTTGTGCTGTTAATCCACTATGACAAATACTGCATACATTCCCAGCTTTCTGCACACTCTGTATAAACATATAGCTCTCTCCAATTTATAGTTACCTAGGTGTGACTGGTGACATGGCACGGCCAAAAAACTGTTCATCCAATGTTACTTCAATACGGTCCTTGGTTCTCTTCATACTGTAGCCAGGTGATATGGCCAAAAACTTTTCAGTCTATAAAATCAAATACAGGTCATTTTGCTGTTAAACTTAAGATTACATGAGTCTGGTTTCATGTTATTTACTAGGAATAAAGAAATCATGTGTGTTTATTTATTTATTTATTTACAAAAATGCCATTCATTTCCTAAAGCTTGCACTTGTAGAGCAAAGATAATTGATACTGTACCAATAGCACGATCCTTTATTTGGTCAAAGCCTTAAAAAAGTACTTTTGCTATTCCAGTACATTTTGAGACACTAGGACAAACCCCTTTGCTTATGACAATCCTTCAGGTTAAAAACAAATTTACACACACCATACTTTGCCCAACATTGGAGTTTAATATTGATGGTAAAATGTAGGGATGCACCGATACCACTTTTTTAAGGCCGAGTACGAGTACCGATACTTTTTTCCAAGTACTAGCCGATACCAATTACCGATGCTTTTTCTTAAAGGGACCGGTCACATTTTTTCTAAAGCAATACAAAATCATGATTTTAGGTCAGTTTCTTAATATTATGAAGAACATGAACACTCTGTAGTGTGGCACAGCTATATCCAATTCTGCATACCTGGCTTTATATTATAAGAACTTTATAATATAAAGCCAGGTATGCAGAATTGGATGCAGCTGTGCCACACTATACAATAAAGATCTAGAAAGGATTGTCACCAGCACACCAAAAGTTTTGAAGCAAAAAGTCCTTTATTGACAAATCGCCATCCAATACAAGCCCTTTTCGGGGTCTCAGCAGTACCCCTTCATCCAGCTCAGAAGGAGCCTGATGAAGGGGTCCTTCTGAGCCTGATGAAGGGGTACTGCTGAGACCCTGAAAGCGCTTGTATTGGATGGCGATTTGTCAATAAAGGACTTTTTGCTTCAAAACTTTTGGTGAATGGAAGCCGGTCAATCATCCAATCAGCGGGAGAAGAGGTCAGAATGGAGCAGATGACTGAGGACTTGGAGGAGGAGTTCGCGGCCATCTTGCTTCATTGAAGACATGATGGGGGTCCTGTGTGCGGCGGATTCGGGTCCCTGAAGATGGCGGACGCGGCACAGGTACTCGTTTTTTGTATCAGAGTATTTGCACGAGTACTCATGCAAATACTCGGTATCGCCGCCGATACCGATGCTTGTATCGGTGCATCCCTAGTAAAATGTATTGCGTACTCACCCCATATGAAGCAAAAGTGCTAGCCAAATAGTCCTAATGCTGCACATAGACAAATAGTTATTCTGTTAAGGGGTCTAATAAAATAATGGGAGTGGTATGTTGTTTGAATTGAGTAAAAAATGGTTAAAACTCCAGTTAGGATTTCTTTTTCTAACATCTGATGGGGATTCTAAACCCTTTTGCCACTCTATCCAAAACAATATGTAAAAAAGTATTGAGTTTAGTTACACTTTAAAGTTTACCTAGAAAAAATAACCCCATTCTACTTTACCCTGACAGCTTCAGTTGGAGAAGCAATCAGTTCTCCTCCAAGTACTACTAAAATAGGATAAAGTAACTAACAATACTAACTTCCATTGATCCTCTGCACTTCAGGCTGGAAGCAGAAAGTCTTTGAGCTGGCCCTTTCCTACAAGTGAGAGAAGACAATCAAATATAGGGTGTCCATTTTACCTCAGCATCCACCTTACCTCAACTCCAAAGCATGTCTCCCCAATCTTACACTTCTATAGTCACACTCCAAATCTTTCTCAGTTCTCAGTTCAAACATTCATTTTTCACTTTTCCTCCACAAAAATGTCCTTATTATTTCTCCACCACTGATCATTCAACTGTAGCTTCTCCTTCTTACATTACTCCACCATTTCTTTTTTTTTTAAACGTAGGTAATTTTTCAGCTGCCCGACTCTTCCTTACATCTATTCTTCCTTATAAGCTATCCTTCACTTCCTTCTCAGTTGCCCTTCTGCTCCTTCCTTTTCAGTTGTGCTGCTCTTTTTTCCCTTTCAGTGCCTTCCTTCTAAGCTGTCCTTTTCATCCTTCTTTCTAAGCTGCATTTTTCTTACTTGCTTCTCAGCCATCCTTTTCCTCATTTTCATTTAGCATTCCCTTAGCTCTTTCCTTCTAAGCTGTCTCTTTCCTTCTTCCATCTTACTCAACCTTTTCCTCCTTTCTACTCATATGTCCTTCTGTTACTTTATTCTCAGTTTTCTTTCTGCTCATCCTTGTCAGCTGTCCCTCCCTTCATTTCCTCTTTGCTGCCCTTTAGCTCATTCTTTCTCCCTGTGCTTGTGTGGGTTTCCTCCTGGTATTCCGGTTTCCTTCCATACTCTAAAGACATGTTGGAAGGTTAACTGGCTCCTATCTACAGCCCTGTACATGCAGTATGCATGTGAGATAGGGACCTTAGATTATTAGCTCTTTGAGGGCAGGGACTGATGTGAATGTGCAGTATGTAAAGTGCTGCATAAATTGTCGGCGCTATATAAATACCTGTAAAAATAAATAAATAAACTGTCCTTCTGCTTCTTGCCTCCCAGATCTTCTTTTACGTCCTTCATGTTCCTTCTCAGCTGTCTTTCTGCTCCTTCCTTCTAATCGGTCATACTACTGCTTGCTTCTAAGCTGTCTTTCTGCTCCTTCTTTTTGAGCTGTTATTTATTCTACAGCTTCCTTGTGAGCGGTCTTTCTCCCCTTTCTTCTGAACTGTCCTTTTGCTCCTTCCTTCAAAGCTGTCCTTTTGCTCCTGAGTTGTTCTTCTGCTCTTTCCTTCTGGGCTGTCCCTTCTGTTCCTTCCTTCTGAGCAGGTCCTTCTGCTTCTTCATTCAGGACTGTGCTTCTGTTCCTTCCTCCTGAGCTGCCCTCCTGTTCCTTCCTTCTGAGTTGCCCTTCTTCTCCATCTCCTCCTTCCTTCTTAGCCATCCTTCTGCTGCTTCCTCTCAGCTTTTCTCCTTCCTTCTCAGCTGTGCTACTACTCCTTCCTTCTCAGCAGTTCTCTTCCTGCAGTCTTTTCTGCTATCTTTCTCACATTTCTCCCTCCTCCATCCTTATCAGCTGTCCTTTTCCCATTCCTTCTCAATTGCCCCCCTTTCCCTTCCTTCTCAGATGTCTTTTTCCTTTCTCCTTCTTAGCCATCCTTCCTGCCACGCTACACATGCTTCCTCTCCCTTCTGGTTAGCCCTAATTTTCTTCCCTACGTTTCAGCCTGTCTGTCCCCCCCCCCCCCCCCATTTTCCTCCAACCTTCATGGAGCCCTGCTTCCTTTCCACTGTCTTAGCCATCCCTTCCATCCCCTAATCATCCATGTCGGTGATCTTTTCTTTACAATACCAACAGTTGTCATTTATTATTTCCAACTACCCAAAAGTAGTATTTTCCTCTTTGAATAATTAGTCTTTTCTATTACTGTTTCTTGGTTCCCATGATGTTACAAGTTCTTATTGCTCAAGTGTCTCTAACTGTAAGATCCACAAAAACACAACTTAATAAAACATACTGGATAATAGTTACACAACGAGACACATATTCATAGAAGGAGTAACTTATTTGTTTGGAAAGTTTATTTTTTTCTATAGTGCATTGTACCAATTTCTGTAGTTATAGAAAGTAAGAAGCAAACAAGCAGAGCTTGAAGTGCATTAAGAGAACATACTTGGTAAGCATACATGATTTGGCAGACACTAGATTTCTTCCTGGGTCTCTGATTGCAGAAAATGCAGGAGAGGTCCTATACAAAGAACATACAATTAAAGCTCTGATTGTGGTAACATTGGACGAGCTTGCATATATGTTGCTAAGTAGATAATTATAATGTAGTTTTTATACTTGGTATCTGATTCCATTCAATACAAATAGCTAACAACGCCTGGACTAACTTAAACACATGATGTTTTCTAGCCATACAAGTGTGTTGAAATAAACCACTTTGTGATGCATCTGTTGTGAAGGAAAATTAAGCTGTAAAGTAATATAAGGTGATTTACTTCCCAACCCTAGGTACACATCTATGTACAGTAGTTACTGGCAACCTGCAATCCATCCACTTCTGTTTCTTGGCATGATGCTTTTTAAAGGTTTATAGGTCAGGTATCACAATACTGATTTACTGATAGAGTGCAACAGATAGTATTTTAAACAGCCAGGTGTTTCTGTTGGTAAACTGTCAGAAATTAAGAAAGGGAGGCTGACCTGTGGGGGCTGCCTGCCCACCAACATGCAAGAAAAATGTAAACATAGTTACAGGCAGTAAGAGTATGAAAAGCTGTACTCTGCACAATGTATGTGAATATATACCCACTCCCACCTCAACCTAACTACTGAACCATCACTTTCTCAAACACTTCATCCCCACACAGCTACCTACTCATGTATCACTTGCCCCTCCCCTTTAGATTGTAAGCCCTCACAGGCATCTTGTCTTGAATTGTGTTGTGATTGTAATGTCTACCTTATATTGTAAAGCGTTGCGCAAACTGTTGGTGCTATATAAATCCTGTATAATACTAATAATAATATATACTGTATGTTATACATTTAATTTATAGAAAGATTCATGAGTTGATATATCCTAAAATTACAGGAAAGCAGAAACATTCCTGATGAGTACAATTTTAACTAGTAAATTATGCTATATTAACCACTTCAAGACCAGGTGTTTAGACCCCCTTCCTGGCCAGGCCATATATACAGGTAGCCCTCAATTTATGCAGGGGTTAGGTCCCTGAGGGAATGGTTGTAGATAAAAACGGGTGTAAATTGAAACCCAGTATATCATGTAAGCCAATGAGAAGTAAGTGAGTTATGCTCCAGACCTTTCTCAAAATTGAGAAAAAGTAATAAAATACAGGTACATTATATTTAAAGCTGCTGCATGAGCTCACACACTGAGCTTTAAATAAACTGTACTTGTATTATATTATTTATATCAATTTAGGTCAATAAAAGAGGCTCGGAACCCAACTTCCTCACTTTCCATTGACTTACATTATTTACTGGGTTTCAGTTTACACCAGTTTCTATTTAGAACCATTCTTTGTTGTGGGAGAGGCCTGGAACCTAACTCCCTCACTCCCCATTGACACACTTTATATATTTGGTTACAATTTACAACACTGTATACATACCGCATATATTATATGAGATCACACAAAATACTAATGGTTTGGCCATAATCTAAATGTTATAGGACAGAAATAAAAGATTTTTATAGAGAAAGGGGAAAACAATCAAGGCTGATGGACTGATTTACCTTGGTCTATTCCTGTTTCCGTGAGGCATTTCCATGGAGCAGCTCCCATTTGTAGTCCCTGAAGGCACATATTGGGCCCAAGGAGATAGCTTGTCACTGGACATGATGCACAGAAATCAGCTACACCTTTAACAAGACTCAGAAGAGTATGGTACACTAAGTATAACTGTTTAGAAATGTTAACATTTGTATTAAATTCATTGATGAGACAGGTTATCATGCACTGATATGTTTATGAATGTTTAAGACTACCTATAGCACTGTAAACTGAAGTAAGGATGTATACTATAGAATTTAGCTCACGACGCACTATTTATTGAAATACACTGCTCAAAAAAATTAAAGGAACACTTTTTATTCAGAGTATAGCATCAAGTCAATTAAACTCCTGGGATATTGATCAGGTCAGTTAAGTAGCAGAGGGGGTAATGAAATTAACAACAGGCGCACTAGATGGGCAACAATCAAGACGACCTCCAAAACAGGAATGGTTTTACAGGTGGAGGCCACTGACATTTTTTCCCCTACTCATCTTTTCTGACTTTTTTTCACTAGTGTTGCATTTGGCTAGAGTCAGTGTCACTACTGGTAGCATGAGGCGATACATAGATCTTATAGAGGTTGCACAGGCATGCCAACTCCTCCAGGATGGCACATCAATATGTGCCAATGCCAGAAGATTTGCTGTGTCTCCCAGCACAGTCTCAAGAGCATGGAGGAGATTCCATGGCACAGTCAGTTACTCTAGGAGAGCTGGGCAGGGCCGTAGAAGGTCCTTAACCCATCAGCAGGACCAGTACCTGCTTCTTTGTGCAAGGAGGAACAGGATGAGCACTGCCAGAGCCCCACAAAATGACCTCCAGCAGGCCACTGGTGTGAATGTCTCTGACCAAACACTCAGAAACAGACTTCATGAGGGTGGCCTGAGGGCCCGACGTCCTCTAGTGGGGCCTGTGCTAATTGCCCGGCACCGTGGAGGTCGATTGGCATTTGTCATTGAACTCCAGAATTGGCAGGTCCAACACTGGCGCCCTGTGTTTTTCACGGATGAGAGCAGGTTCACCCTGAGCACATGTGACAGACGTGAAAGGGCCTGGAGAAGTGCTGAGAACGTTATGCTGCCTGTAACATTGTTCAGCATGACCAGTTTTGGTGGTGGGTCAGTGATGGTCTGGGGAGGCATATCTATGGAGGGATGCACACACCTCTACAGGCTAGACAATGGCACCCTGTCTGCCATTAGGTATCGGGATGAAATCCTTGGACCCATTGTCAGACCCCACGATGGTGCAGTGGGTCCTGGGTTCCTCCTGGTGCACGACAATGCCCGGCCTCATGTGGCGAGAGTATGCAGCCAGTTTCTTGAGGA
This sequence comes from Nanorana parkeri, assembly GCF_000935625.1. Classification (NCBI taxonomy): domain Eukaryota; kingdom Metazoa; phylum Chordata; class Amphibia; order Anura; family Dicroglossidae; genus Nanorana; species Nanorana parkeri. The sequence goes on from NW_017307198.1 coordinate 184,506, forward strand.
TGAAGGAACTGATACCATTGAATGGCCCCCACGCTCGCCTAACCTGAATCCAATAGAACACCTCTGGGACATTATGTCTCGGTCCATCCCACGCCGCCAGGTTGCACCTCAGTCTGTTCAGGAGCTCAGTGATGACCTGGTCCAGATCTGGGAGGAGATACCCCAGGACTCCATCTGTCGTCTCATTAGGAGCATGCCCCAACGTTGTTAGGCATCCATACAAGCACGTGGGGGCCATACAAACTAATGAGTACAATTTGGAGTTGCTGCAATGAAATTTCAGCACAATGGACTAGCCTGCTGCATCATTTGTTCACTTTGATTTTTGGGGTGTCTTTGAAATCAGCCCTCTGTAGGTTGATCATTTTTCATTTCCATCAAACGATGTGGCATCCGTTCATTCCTCACACATTACCCAGTCCAGTATACAGTAGATATCCAGCATATTTTTTCCCATTGAGATCTGATGTGTTGTCCAAGTGTTCCTTTAATTTTTTTGAGCAGTTTATATGTTCTATGGGAGAATTGCCTTTTTTAAAAGTAATCTTTGTTTCAAGTTTTTCCAGCGTTACAGGAAATCAACATAGAAACACATGTTTGTAGGGACAAACAAAAAACAAAACAAAAGGTCTCTGTACAAAATTGCATTGAAAGTGCCAAGAATTGCATTTTATGTTTGTTTTTCTTGAAGTATCTATAAACATAATCAACAAAACCTCACATAAGATTCAACATTTTAATGTACTTTCAAAAAATGTTTTCAATATTTTTAAATCTGCAGCCCTCATTAAAAGAATACTACTTGGTGATTCTACCATTACAGTCTATGTTCAGGCATTTCCTGTTATGGGTGACAACTGTCTCCCAGCTGTGTTCTGCGTTGTCACTAGAGGCTGCGGGTCCAAAACAGAATTGTGCATGTTCAGAGCTTGGCCAGACATCAGAACAATTTCAGGAAATGTTCCATTTAGTAGTGGCACTGATGCACCACTTCACAGGCAGGTATAGGACATCCCCCAAACATGTTATTTAAAAGGAATTGTTTATTTTGTAACATTGCCCTTTAAAGCATTATTTAAAAAGTTGTTTCCCGCCAAACTGTATTTTTTTAAAAACAAATCTTTCCATTGGAACATATTCCCCCGGTGCTGTGCCCAGCTACTAATGCAAAAAGCTTTCAAATTGGCCAGAATTGATTTGAAAGATTTGGATTCCTTTGACTTTATTAAGGTTCGGAATAAGTTTCAGAAATTGTGAGGTGTTGGGTGAACCCACCCTGAACCCAACCCAGGTACGTTTGGCTCATCACTATTTGTTACCCTCTCACAGACGCCCCTTGTTTTTAAAACTACAAGCAGTTGTGTTGACACAAGATTGTACAGGTATTGTCAACCTTTGTCAGTAAACTAGTCCAGAGCAATGATATGCAGCCAACACTGGAGTGACTGCAAATGTAATTAACAGTACTGAGCTCCAACAAAGGGTGAAAAGGTGAAAACAGTATTTTCTGGCAGTTTACGATGAGTTCTTTAACCAGCAAGTCAGTCACAATTTAGATCTGCTTCAACTATGTATACAAGAACTGTTGCTGAAAATGTTCTGGTCACAGCTTACTGTAATGCTTGAGAGATATATATATAGTACGACAGAAGTAGGTTATACAAAGTTACATATTGAAAGTTTTATTAACGTGAAGAATGTACTCACGTTTGCAGCAACCACAGAAACTTCTTGTTATCCATTAGAGATGGAAGGATTTCAAGTCCTGAAATCTCATACTGCTGCTTGAGCAAGTCAGGTTTACATGATCTCCTTAGAAACAATAAAGCTTCACTTCACTGGTTGCATTGTTACTCACTGCAGAGCAATCAGACCAAGTTGACTCTCCCCAGTTAACCTCTTTTGTGCCAGAAGGTATCTGTGAAATTAGATTTTCAGTCTTACACTAAATGATTGAAGAGATCATTATAAGCATTTTATCAAACTTTGTTCGTGTATGTGGTGTGCGGTGTGTGTGGGTGGTATTGAGAGTGGTAGTGGTTCTTGCAGATTCTGGTTTTGTTCTCATTTTCCGTGTTTTATGGTAGATTTTATTATGGACATGCAATGGTTCTTGCAGATTGTGTTTTTGTTCTAATAACAGATATCTAAATGGATTAAAGGAATATATAACTTTTTGGAACTTACAGAGGGAGATAAAGCAATGAATGACATGCTGGGCAATGTGAATTTCATGCAGGGTACATTTGCATTTTTTTGTAACAAGAAACCCTAATGCATACTGTATTGGAATAATTATATTTGATGTACAGATGTGCATGATATGAAGAATTGTAGAATGCAGATTGAAAAGTCTAGAATATTGCTAAGGGTGTGTACATGATTCATGGGAAGAAGGGAGAGGTCTCTAGAGATAACTGGTGGGAGTGTAGTGGTGCTGGGTACCAGATGATATAATTATTAATATATTATGATGTGATATGTGACTCTCTGTGGGACTAAGGGACCACACTTGAGTTGTTCACCCTTTAAAAAGACCTCTTAGGCTCACCATACACATTACAATCTGATTGTAAAATATATTTTAGATCTACCAACAACTGTGTAGTGTAGTGGCCTGCCTGATTGGATACAAATTGATTGGATAGATTAGGTAGGTCCTCATATTACACAGTTTTGGTAAATCTTGTTGATTGTACAAAGATAGTATGGCCCGGTTGTAATGTGTATACTAACCCTTACAATATGTTTTCTATTCACAAAACCATTAAGTATAATGAAACCTATGAGTTTACATGTGACAATATAAAGGCAGATGTGTTGTCAGCCCACCCATTCGCTTCGGCGAGCCACAAGCTGTTCTGGCTCTCCAAATATTGACGGTCCTAAAACAGCCACGCCGGAGAAACAAATCGCTACATGACATACCGATTAATCTGGCAGACCCAAATCAGTTGTATACCTTAGTGCACATAATAAACTTTAAAACTCTCTTAGGCTTCATTGGTCTTTCTGTCAATAAAGAATAAAAAAGGAATTTATATGAAAACTAAAAAAAAAAAAAACATAAATGGCAAAAAACAATGGAGAAAGTCCAGGACGTCATCAGTGCCAAACCAGAGGTCAGATGCTGAAGCAGGTAGTCAGCCGAACCAGGTCATAGAAAACAGGGAGCAGGATAAATGGAAATAATAGCCGGGGTCAGGAACCAGGTCAGTCAGCCAGAGCCAGGGTAATGCACAGAAAACAGGAACAACTGCAGAGCACTTGGTAGATCAGAACATACGCAACGGTGGAGACTCGAAGGATAAGCTAATGGTTAAATAGTGAGCTGGCGTTTGCATCATCTCTCTGAGACAGGAATTTGTCAGTAGTTGCAGAATGATGATGTTTATGGGTTTGGTCATAAGAAGGCACAAAAGAGGAACAAACAGTGTCAGACACAATGCAAACAAGCCATGCTAGAAGGAATGGGACAAGGAAGGGTAAGAAACCCTGACACTTTCTTATAGATTAGGTCATTCAAATTTTTACACAATTTAAAAACTTTAGAATTGTGGTTCAAACTACACTATCCCAACTTACAGAAAATGACATACTTCAGACTAACATTAAATATATTTTTAAAAAAAGACTAAGGAATGGTATACTCTGCCCTGGATCTAATGAGCAGAGACAAGAAAATTCTAAAAGCAGACCTAGCTTTGGATATATTTTTTCTTGTTAAATGTATGCATGCTAAGTAATGTGTAAGTGTACCACTCATAGGTATTTCTCATCTCTCACATAGGAATGTGTGTGGGCTTGGTGCAAAGTCCATGCAGTCCGAAGTGACAAAGCAGCCCTGTCTTACAACTCTGGTCCCAAAACCTCTGAGTGGCAGAACAGGGGAGTCAGGGCACGAGTACCAGAAGACTGCAAGCTGAAGTGCTGGGCCTGATCATCCTCAGGAAGAAAGCAACGCAGGAGATACACCTCTGGAATGCAGCGTAGGCAGGATCAAGGTCAGGTTCAAGCCGTGTCGAAGCCAAGCGGGCGATGGGGTACCAGACAGAACCGTAGTCGAGGGACAAGGCGTGGGTCAGAGCCATGTGGACTAGTACTGGAACAGCAGACGAAGAGCAGAGTCAGGAACAAGTTCAGGGTCAGGAACACAGAAGATCAGCAGGACGGCAAAGACGAGCCAGGTCAGTAACTGAAAACAATGGTCAGGATACAGGATCTTGGAAGCAAACAGCTGATGATCCCTCAGCACTGCGCATCAGCGGGCCATAGTTGAAATAGCCCTGACACCAGAATGGTGAATCTGTAGCACGCGCAGCCCAGGCCTGGCTCTGGGGACCATAATATGCACAGATGCTCACGCAGAGCTACTGCCATAGGCTTCTCAATGGACTTCTTGATACACCCCCTCCTCTTGGCCCAATCAGCTGCGGCAGGGCATCCCACCCCTTTATTACATGTAGCTATGAGGCGCAGAATGCCACAGCTGCAGTTGATTGGACTGGGAAGGGGATGTGTCAATAGCAGTTTTGTGCAGGTTCAAGTGAACTCGGTATGCACCAAGCCCACCCACATATCCCAACCCTCACGGAGATCACAGGACTCCCTATAACAATGCTTAATCTGCTTTTCATTCCAGAAGGATGGAGCCATCTTTGTCCAGGCATCAACCAGGGACACCATCTACTTTCTGGACAAAATCATGTAAATCCCAGATATCCGACACAGATCAGCCTCCTTTTATAACCTCTCAGTAACATCACTTATCTGGTCAAGAAGGACCGCTTTTAATGATAAAATGTATAACTTTATTAAAAAATTTACTGCTGCTGTAGATTGTGACACGTGAGGAATTCATGTAGATTTGTAGGGATAAGGAAAGTTCAATTTTCAGTGGAAAGTATACGTTCCTGAATGCACTTTCATTGGCCCTCTCCTAATTTCTTTACCATGGTGTCACTCAGTCCCCAGAATGTCAATAGATATTTTGTGAGCAGTGACTAACCTGGATCTCATCAAGCATTGCCTCGCTTTTACTATCATTTAGCAGCTCAACTAACTTGTATACATGATTGGGTTTTAAATCCATGTATATTTATACATATTTGCAGCTAAGAGAAAGTGCAAAACGTTCATCTAATTAATACCGTAAAGAATAAACTCTTCTTTAGGGATGCATCGATACCGGTTTTTCAGTATCGCGTACTGATATTTGTTTTTCGGTACTTGTTGATACCGAATACCGATACTGGGAGTCCCATCATGAAGCCTGACAGTGTGTAAAGACTCGCCACCTGGCTTCCCAATTAGCAGGGAAGCAGTCTCCATGCTTCTTGTCACTAGGTGACGTGAAAGCATGGAGCCAGCTTTCTGGCCAATCAGGATGCCAGGCACTTTGTATTGACGTGGCACCTGGCTTCCTGATTGGTTGGAAAGCCGGCTCCATGCTCCCTCGTCACGAGGTGATTCCCAGCCAATCAGAAAGCTGGGCGACGCGTCATTATAGCTTCCCGGCCAATCAGGAAGCAGGGCAGCGTGTAATGACTCGCTGCATGGCTCCCTGATACCGGAAGCTCAAGTATCGGGCTAGGTATCAGAGCATTTGGGCGAGTACTAGCCCAAATACTCAGCATCAGCACCAATACCATTACTACTGTCGGTGCATACCTACTCTTAGAAAAATTTATATTTTTTGTCTAAAGATTCAGAAATTATGTTTGATAAATCTATTCCGAAAAATAAAGCAAAACCTAAAAAAAAATAAAAATCAATACAATCAGTAAACTAAACGTGAAATTGTAGTACATCACAGGAGAGAGTTTGGAGCGATGGCTACTTTACAACACACACAGGCACCATGGGGCACAAAAGTAGCCACCCTCCAGAAGGAAGGACAGTGTCAGCATGAATTCAGCGATGATTTGAGGATCTACAGCCGAGTGATACACAAATAAGAGAATAATAAACTGTTAATAATTAGGGTACTTCAATATATTTTTACGGTTTAACTCCTGAGTTTAGTGTCACCAAGTTTATTGACACGTCTAATAATCTTAAATTGAACTTAATAATGCCAGAATATAGATCAGTTTATTAATACCTACCCCTATAGCTTACTGATCACCAGATAAAAATAAAGGAAATAAAAGCCAGAAAGATAATAAACCTATCTAGTTAATTACATCTAAGGACTGGTAAGCTGCAATATATTATATTTGTCTTCCTGGGTTTAGATTAATTAAAACAAACACTTCACTTATTACTATTTAAAGAAGAAATCCAGAGAGATCACTGATGCAACTTGGGGGGTTACAAGATAACATGTTTATATGGATGTGAAAGACGTGTTCTAGCAACACTGGTCATACAAAGACATAAAAGTACCCTGTATCACTGGCACAAGTGGATGATAGGATTAGGTTTTAACCTGCCTTCTGTATGTGTGGCTACATTGTGCAAAATCCTGAAAATCAACGCTTTTGGAGGACCATAGTATTCATACAGAATAAAAGGAGAGAAAACCCTACTATTTAGTGATCATAGTCCTGATTAGTATTAATATATTTTTCAAGTATAATCAAAGCAAACGTGCCAGTTGTGGGGGGGAAAAAAAAAGAGCTACTCATCATGTAAAATGTACAAAGATCAAAAATGTTTATTGGTGGAAACATAAAAACAAGGTATACAATATTATATACTCAACATATTTAAAACAATAATGTAATATGATATATACACAATTAAATATTTTAAAACCAAGTCAGATCCTCATCTAAACTACCATTTTAAATTTTTTTCAGGATCTCATCTTTATTTTTAAAATATACACAGGATAAGAGGCAAAGAGAAAAGTGATAGGCAGTTACAGGGCACAAAGCATGTAACACGAGGTTTGATCAGTGTATACACAGAAAAGCAAGTGATTTAATCCTTGAAGAATTGAAGAGTCAAATGTCTGCTCTCGAAATTTAAGCAAATCGTGAAATCATGACACAGGATATAAAGTGAATAGCTTTAATGATATAGTCAATAATTCTCTTTGTAGGCTCCGTATGTGGCTGGTATAAGTTAGTGATGTAGGTGTAAGGTAACAAGCATTGCATGAATAAAACAAAAAGTGACTAGAAAAAACGAAAAAAAAAGTGAATCCCAGGAAAAGAAGAGTAAATAAAAGCAAAATAGTGGAATTATGGGGAAGAAGACACGAACATTACCTAGCCTGTTAAAAGAGAACTATGAGGTGAGTGCTTTTCAGTCACCTCATAGTTCTAGCCGCCCTGTGACAATGAGACTGTCACAGGTCGGCTCAGTAGATCGGGAGGTGAGCGAACACATAGCGGTGTTCGCTCACTTCTTGATCCTGTCACGGCTCTCTGCCATGACAGGGGAGGGGCTGGATTCCCCTCTCCACGCTCCGATCCGCCAGCGCTGACTGGCGGAACGGACGGGGGAGGGTACAGCTGGCTCTGCCTCTAGATAGGCAGAGCCAGGTGTCACTCACGCAGCTGGGCGGATCTCGACATCGATGTCGGGATCCGCTCCGGCGTCTCAGTATACCGCGAGCTGTAGCTGGCGGTATACTGAGCTTAGGGTGACGGGAGGACGCTAGTTTGTGTCCTCCCGTTACCCTAAGGAGAACTATGGGGAAAAGCCCTGACCCCATAGTTCTCCTTTAACTAGGTACCCATGGGAACCAATATTAATGGCAAATAAATTAAAGCCAAAGTTCTTTACAAAAAGCTTATTGACAAAGTGACCATTAATAAGTCAAAGGGCAATAAGTAAAGTCCAGTAACTCATAGCAAACAGCCAGCAATCATCTTCCATTGGTATGACTGTTTGATGAGGGTAACAGCATACCAGTGCTCTTTGTACAGCCTTATTAAATACACCTCAGCGTCTGTTAACTTCACGGAACCTTCAAAACACATTTTTAAATCACAGCAACAACTTGTGTTACCCGTTACATGCTAAACTATTTCAACAAATTTAACTATATCCCTGCACATATAATCCTGAGGCAGTCTTCAATGGCCAAAATACAACTGGTCATAAAAATATCAAGTATTCCACATTGTATAGATAACAGCATAAAAGCAATGCATTCATAAACTTTAGTGCAAAAAGCTTTGTTGTAAAAAATAAAAAAAAATGGCACAAAAGTCATTTGGATTTCTTCTCATGATGGTTCAGCAAAGAAACCATATACACATAAAAAGTAAAATGTTCATTGAACGCTGGTCATAAAACTAAATGGACTATACTGGTATAGACATATTTTGGTTTTTCGTGGACTGAATCTTTATAACAGTTTATTCTATTTTTAATGTGCACCTTCAATGAAAGGTGATGTGCTGTCATCTTTGATTAATGTGCACCTTCAATCAAAGATGACAGCACTGCACCACCTGTATTAAAAAATATATAAATATTTGCCAATATTACAGCATTTTAAAAACAATATAAAAACACTTTTCTTGGGGCCTGGCCTCCAATGCTTTCAGATGGAAGAGGTGATGCCACCTTGTAGCATATGAGGTGAGCTGAGTGCACATTCTCTCAGGATTATGTGCACCCAGCTCTCCCTGATGCATTGGTGAGGTACGACCATGAAATCACCAGCGACTGGAAGGGTCATAAGCCGGATTCCAAGGTATTTTTTTAAAACGCCTGTTCACTGTTTATGTACCCTCTTTATATACAGGTAGTGCAGGCTTGCCATCTAAGCAGACCTTCCAAGTTCATGGAAGGTCCACTTTAAGCAAGTGCCCATTGTTTGAATTACCTGTATAATCTTGTCAAAAAGTCTCAAAGCCCTGATGCAGCCAGAGACGACTTGGTTTACTGTTACATTCTTTGTAATATGAATTAAGGTGAAAATCAAAAGGGAGAGTGGGATCCTCAGATGCCATATCAACCACGGAGTCCATATTCACTGGCAAACCTGCGGGCATCTACTCAACCACTCTAATATCAGCTTAAGTTGGTCATATCATCTGAAGAATACTATAATGCCTTTATGTACAGGGAAAGTAATTTGGTAGTGTTTGGGGGTGTTTATTATGCCCTACAATTAGGATAGTAATACATTTTTTTATAGTGGTTATGTCACAAGAAAAAAATCTGCACCTACAAAGTATTAGCACGTTATCATTATCTATTACATAGCTGAAAGCTAATGTTGACATGAGAAAGTTTATCAAGATAAAGTAGGCTGAGCTGCATACACAGATAGAAGTACATATTGCATGCATCTATTCCGTCGTTAGTTCACAAACAAGAATTCAATCATGTATTATTTGCCTGTACAAGAAAGATACACAAAAAGGTCAGCTGTAGGTTATCCATAAGAACAGGCAATAAAATGATGCTCATCAACAGGTTAATATTTAAACAGACTGACAGAAGTAAGGAATTTTGACATATTGCACAAAACTTGTTGCACCAGATTAACTGTTAGCGGATAACAATACCTGGAAAATGAAAAATAAGGCTTATAGCCTTTTATTAGCAAAGTAAAAAATCCTCTGTTGTGACGCTTTCATAAGAGTCAGCTTATAAACTGTCCTATTTTTATTCCTTCACAGTACATAAAACTTTAATTCTTCATAACGTTGTGCTTTTTTTTTCTCTTAAAAAGTGCTAAAAATGTATTCTTTCACCAGATGGGAATTCTTTTTTAGAAAGAAATTGCCTTATTTATTACTTGTCCAATATTTTCCACCAAAAGACGTTGGATCAATTAAAGCCATGAAAGTTTAACTCCATTCATGTTTAAACATGTTGACTAAACAATTGATGCTCAACATACCAAAATATTACTTCTAGTTGTGTCTTTTCTGGGATTCGCCAGTCTATTGGTCCCAGCTGGCCACCTTCTGCTATTTTTTTTTTTTTTATTGTACTGTTGTGGCAATCTATTTACCTAAACAAAGAGTACATCATATCTTTCCCACAAACAAAGTAGCAAGAAAGCAGTCAGGGACAGTTAGGCAAGTGAAACCTAAGAATGGAGCAACCAAAATGGACTAAAACAATCTGGATGGTGTCCAAAGGAAGGCATGTCACAATATGTGCAAAAACAACACCTTACATACATTAAAGTAAGTGGAGAAGGTGCAGATAGGTAACATCATACAGCAATCTAGATGATTGCATATTAAGAACTAGGGCTGCAACAACTGAGGGAGCGAGAGAGAGAAAGGGAGCGAGAGAAAGGGAGGGAGCGAGAGAAAAGGGAGGGAGCGAGAGAAAAGGGAGGGAGCGAGAGAAAAGGGAGGGAGCGAGAGAAAAGGGAGGGAGCGAGAGAAAAGGGAGGGAGCGAGAGAGGGAGGACAAGTTTTTTTAATGCAACCAATCGATTAGTTGAAAAAATTAAATTGTGCAACTAATCTATTATGGTAATAATAGTTAGCTGCAGCCCTATTAAGAACAAGGAAATGTATAAAGTTTAGTTGTTATTTTTCTACAGTTTCATTTTCTTTGCCAATTTTTTAGGTAGGCTATCATTCTCATTTCCTTTTATTGTTTCTAGAAGTTTATGAACTGGCTATACATTTCTTACATTCATATATATTTATAAAGTTAGCTGGAATACTCATTACCATACAGCTGATCTTTAGAATCTTTAACACTTTATGTAACAGTTTTAGCTTTGATTTATTAAATGGTCTCTGTATCAAACCTCCAGTCACGTCCACGTTCTTTAGATCATTTATCAGTAAATGAGCTCAGAAATGAGTGGTAAAATAGGGGCCTGCTTGAGGAATATCTTTGAATGCAAAACTGAGCAGCTTAATTCTGCTCCTCCTTGGAATATCTACAGCAGTGGCCCTATTTTATCTAGATCTAAATCCTACTCTTCAGTCAGTCATTCTGTATCACTTTCCAAGGTCCTTCTACACAGCCTGGCATTACTTTTTATAAATGTCCCTAGTAGGGAATCATTCCTACAATCTCTTTTCTCCTCCTTCACATCCACAAACCTTCTACAACCTTTCACAAACATGCAAGTACTCCTTCTCTGAACAGAGAACACTTAATCAAAGCAGTCCCTTTTATTATTATTTATGTGCCAAGTCTTCTTTTAAGCTACCCATTTTTGGAGGATATGTGCACGCTGGAGCTGCAAGTCCACCAATAATAGCTGGAAGACTCTGGTTCCTTCTTAGGCCGCCCAATAGACTACTGCTTGTTGCAACAAACATAGCAGACTCTTGTCGTTTTAACCCATTGTTCAGTGCCAACTTCTGCACTTGGTCCGCCTGGCCTGGCTGGCTAACTACTCTTGCGATTCCTAACCTCTTCAATCGATCCACCAAATTTATCTTCAGTTGCCCCAAATCAGCTTGGTTTCGTGTGGACTTTAAACCATACATTTCTTGAAGAAAGCTCTCCGCTGGTCTGGAAATTGCAAGGAAGTTTTCTGAGGAATTTGCTATTGGCTCAAATGTTTGGGGAGAAACACAGGGAGACCGGGTGGGAGAATTGGGTGGTGTGGAAGGAAGAAGTAAATTCTGTGGTCGTGGTGGCTTCTCTTCATCCTTATCGCTGTTCACCTTGGCGGAAATCCCTTGTTCTTGAAGAAGTTTGGTTAAGTTACTTGTGCTGCTTAACCTGGGATCTATATCCTTGCCAAAACATTCCCCAACACTCAGCCGGCAGGACATAGCAGGAGAATTCACCAATGTACTAGTGGAGGAAGTGCTGCCACTTCCAAAAGATGAAGAAGTGTACATAGAACTGAAAGAAACATGAAAATGAAACATGAAAATGAAACATGTTAGTGCATTACTCAACAAAATAGGCTGTATAGGTCAAAAATATATATATATTATCTTATACTTTAGAACACATAATATACGTTAAAGTGTATTTAAAAACTTAACTTTTTGTTTGTGGCTTTTTTTTGTTCGGGCTAGAGTGGGGAAGAATTAGAACCCCTAAGCCTCTATTCCCATATAGCGTATGCGTTACCCGCGTGGTCTTCCGTGTGGAAGACTGCGTGGCAACGCAAACGCTAAAATCTTTCAACTGCACGGATTCCACGTTTGGACTATTTTGCCAGCCAATCGGTTTCGTACCGCGTGACTGCCACAAAAGGCTGAACAATGCACATTAAAGTGCATTTTTTTCTGTTTAGAGCAGCTCCACAAGTGTTTGGCTGCTGAACATAAACAATGCATTGCGATGTGCATTGTTCAGACTTTTGCGGTACGCAACCGTGCGTCCTACAACATACGGTAGTCCAAGTGTGATTTTGTGGGCGGATTCCGCGCGTTCCGGCTATAGTAATAGCTGCAAATGTGTGATATCCTTGTGTATGTTGAAGCTTGCACATTTTTGCCACTATGTGTGAATGGAGCATGTTTTTTTTTTAAATTGTTGTCTGTATCCACACTGGGGACAGTCACCTTCTCTATTCGTACAATTTTACAGTTGTCACCAAACAGGAATAGAAGAGAAACCTTCCCATGAGGACACCTACAGGTGTATACAACTTTACAAGAGATTTCCCCTCTTTGGAGAGATTTCTTCTCCCTTCCTGTTGTGACCCTGGGAAATTAAGGTGTATGTGAATCCTTAACATGCACAACTGCTCAGTGATTTAAAGTGCTCAATAAAGTAAAAGTAACATCCTTTGTTATTACAATTAAAATCTGTAAATGGATATTTTATGGTTTATAAAAGCAGGCAACTGACCGTTATACCTTAGATTATTCACGCTCGGTAGGGGTAGAGGGCAAAAAGTTATTCTGACGATCAGCAGCTTCTGCCCCGCTACTTAAGGTATGGCTACTATTTTACTATACAGTGAGCCTTAGCACATTAGCTGCTGTCACGGACTATAAGGAGAGCAGGGCTGTGGGTGGGCCAGCCTGTGATGAAACAGGCTGACTAGATAACTGCAGGAATGCCATGTTTTAGAATGGGGTCCTGCTGTTCCTTTTGAAAGCTGGACTGCGCATGTCTGTCTGTGCTAACAGGGGTATGAGCCATAACAAAAGCAATGCAGCAGGAAGCTTTGAAAGTAGGAAAGAGACAGACAGGATCACCAGGTATTTGTGTATTTAAAGCCGAAGAGAAAAAAGGCTGAATAGTAAAAGAAAAAAAACAGTTTTACAGTGCATAAAGTGATTTTATTTTTTGCATTACATACACTCCAAGAAAAATCTTCCCAAAAGTACACAGACAGAAAATAAAAAAATAAAACAAAAAACAAAACTATATGACATGAGTTTTACCCACTGAACCGTCTATCCAAAACTAAACCAAAAAATTGGCTTTACTATTTCAAAGGTAAAACATGGCAAATGTTGCTGTGTGAAAGAGCTATTAGATACTAAAACAATAAATGGTTTACATGAGAAAAGCCAGTTTGGTTTCCTCTAGGCAACTAGAGTGATCGAAATGCCTCTTGTAGAAGTCGCTTTTAAATGTTTTTACTTAATCTTTTTTTAATGAAATCAAATATTACATTGTTCCTATAAGCAAATATTCTAACTTTGGAAATTACTGTTACAGCCCAATGACTGTTCTGTGGAGCTATGACCCTGGCTGTGGATGAACTTACTGCATGGAAAGACTCTACCAATGTTTGGGTTAAGCTTACCTGGGAGTAACCTGAGTGATGTCGGAGGGATGTAGGATTCGGCAAGTGGTGAAAGTAAATGTTGAGTTTGTGCTGCCCAGGCACTTGCCGGGGTTTGTTGCTGCAATGCAAATAATCATGAAAAGACAGGTTATTTGTACAGTATGTAGCCACAAAAGGCAGAACACACATAACAATGATGACATTGTTATAGAAAACCCAGCGAACGCCTTAAGATACAGGGAGCTACAACTGTTTTTGTAACGTGTTTTGCAAAATGTTAAAGGTTTATAGTCTACTGATGGAAATGTGCCACAGACTATAATGTACAAAAGGTGAAGAAAAAAGTGAAATGTGCACATCAACCGAAAACAGACGCATTAAAAAGACAATGCATATAAGACGTTTCTGCACATTAAAAATCAATACTTTACAAGTGTCAGTCTTTTGAGTCAGTAACTGTTGTCAGGCTTCAAGGACTGGATGGGTCTTGAGCTCAATTTGCAGGCACTTTTTCCCCACTGAGAACGGCAAAGCCTCTCAGTAAGTAGGAGGCACAAAGCCTTAACCAGATATCTGTTCATAGATTATTGTGGTAGCAGGCCATGCCCTAAGGTCCAAAATTGAAAAGGTGCACTATCAGAACTAACCAGAACTTGATGCTGATGACACAGTAATGGGTGGCAGGAAAATGTTTAAGCTGGATGTTGGCACTTCTTCCTTTCTTTCCTGCACTTCGAATGTTATCCCTTCTTCATCATCATCATCCTCATCTTCCTTTTCATCCTCTTCTAAATCGCATAAGTGGTATTCAGCATCCTCAGGAAGAGGTTTAAAACCTTTGGTCATTACACCAGGACGGGGATCTAGAATGGTACCCAGGTTTGGCTGTGCTAGCTGTTGCCATTGGTGGAGAGTTTGGGAACCTGGAAAAAAAGAAAGGAAGGTTACATACTGACTGAAGCGGGGGAAAAAAATATTGTAGACTACACATGAGGTAAAGAAAGTAACAAATACCCATATACACAAGGCCCATTAACCAACATTTTTTTTATAAAGAAAAGGCCAAGCTTTGGAACATATAATACGTTTTTCTCTAATAAAATGTTTTTAAAGCGCATACGTTTAAGGTATTACAGTGAGTGTTTAATGGAGTCAAAAGTGGCTAAGAAAGAGTTGCCACAGATACACACCTTCCAGTGGCTTGACGATCTGCAGTTTCTCTGGAAGAAGGCTGCGCAGGGTACTAGAGGTAGCTGAACCGTCTGTGAAATCTGACAAGTGGGTTGACATGGACAAGACACTTCCAGTGGGACTTCTACAGCTGTTCTGGTCCCGTTCATCGTCTAGATATTTCAACCTCCTCTCACACTCTTCCTTAAAAAACTGCCTCTCACTTAAGTAGTTTTGTCTTCTAAGATGGAGCCTGTGCAATGCCGTTTCCAAATTATTATCTCCCAGCTTTGAGTGGTCCCTATAAATGTAGTAAAACAGATTGTAAAACATGCGTTTGTAAAAAGCAGAGATTAAGGTGAATTTGTACTTGTCATTTGTACTTGTAGCATGTTTCTTAAATTCTTATATGATGTTTAAATTTTTACGTTTGCCCTTTCATAATTTTGCCGTAGCGTTAAAAAGAAATTTGAAGATTTGCTACCATTGGGAGCTTTGTATTTCACCTCAATCACTTGAAAACAGCAAAAACCAGCGAGTTAGAAGAATTAGCAAGTCTGAAGAAATTCAACCAGTATGTGGCCCTATTGGGACCCCAACCTTTCGACAAAAGGCGTCTTTCCTATTGACTTTCGTCAGGAAGCCAGTCCCAAAATTCTCAGACTAACAGAAATACTTAAACCACATTGTTTCCCCACTTACTTTTCCTTTGTGCCTTGCTCAATTGGACAGGTGTCAGGATTCTTCTGCTCGGTCTTTGCCCCGGATTCAAAAGGTAGGGCAGTCATCACTAGTCCGGAACGATTAGATCCAGGTATCGATGTAACAGAAGATCGGCAGCGCAGTTCATTGGCTACTTTCACTGTATCAAACACCCGTTTTGGCTGTTTCCTAATAAGAAAAAATCAAATTCCTTTTTAGTGTGGACTCTCATTCAATAAACATGATAGATCCTTTTCTTACTTTTGTGATTCTTGAGATAGCAGCATATTTCAGCCAGCTAACTGGCTGCAAACTAACTCGGGAGCTGCTGGTTTTGGTTCCCCCTAAAAACTTTCAGAAGTGAATAATACTATTCCCATTAAAACATTCTAGAGTAGTACGCAAACTAATGCTATATATTAAGCATAGATTCAAAACACTTCCCTATATGTTAGTCTAGCGCAGAGTGTAATAGTTCCTACTAGCAGTGCTTCCTTCCGTTCACCAAGACACCAGAACATGGTCTCAAACACAGAAAGCATTATTTTGCGTGTACACTTAATGGATATAATTGACAGATAAGGCTGCATGTAGGGTTTTCAAACATTCAACAAAATTGACCAAGACTATAGAAAAAGAAATTGAAAAAAAGCTCTTACAAGTGATATTAGTGATATCTGAAAAAACAAAAATGATTTGAAATACTGTTGGAACATTTATAAAACTTTAAAATACTTATGGTTAATAGTAGCAGTATATTTGCAATAAAACAAATGAATATACAGAACTATCAAATATTAGAAAACCGGTAATCAAGGTATCTGCTTATTTGTTTCTGAGAATTGTAATATTTATAAAGGAACAGTGGTTTACTAAAAGCAGAACACTGGGAAACATTTTTCTCAACCCTTGTAGTTCTCCTTTTTGTCTAGGTTCAAAAATCAAAAGTTATACTCACCCTATCCTTGGAGCCGGCTTGTTCTTAGATCGATCCCTTCCGCCTTGCTACCCCCTGCTGCAGCGGTCTAAGGTCTTGTGAGTCATCACGTTCTATACACTGTGTATAGGCGGTGAGGATACCGACTACCATCTCTGCAGCGGAGGAGGACACAGGTGGAAGGAACCGGTCTAAGAGCAAGCCAGATGCTCCCCGAGTTTTGCTTTAATACCTGGATTTTAACCTGCATAAGTATAATTACTGTTCTCTAATGTTATGAGATATAAATGGGTTAATCAGATCATCTCTTACTTTCTTTCTCCAAGGTTTGAATCCTCTTCCAAACTCAGTTCTCTCCGCATAGTACCCTCAATCTCTGCTGCCAAAGAATCCTAAAATATATATTAGAATAAGGAAAAAATATATTAGAATATGGCAACAATTTTACCAGACAGGATGGGAGGCTGAGAGGTAAGTTAAAGACAAATGGGCTGTTCACTTTGCAAGGGAATTTTTCCTTCGTGAATGAGGCGACTTCCATCATCCAAACCTATACAAGCAAAAATGCTGTTTTTTTCCCCTCGGGATTGGGTATTCTTTGCAAAGTGAATTTGCAACACATTCACCAAGCTAAGGGAAAGTTCCCCAGCAGAGTGAATAGTCTAGGTGCCTTTAGTAAATAAACCCCAATATCTCCAACAGCATCACAGACAGAAATGCATTTTTTTTTCATTGTAAAGAGTATAGGCAGGATAGGACACCCGCTCAGCTTTTTATTGCTGTCCGAGCCACAGTTGCAGATTCTCTCTTGTGAAACTGCTCTCAATATGACAGTAAGTAGGAGGAAGTCTCTCTAACAGAGCCCCAGAGAGTAGCAAACACCAGACAGGACCTCCAATCCTTCCATTCTCTATACAAAATGTAAAAATATATCATATATATGATAAGTGGGCTGTTAAACAGTAAAGTGTTCTTACCACAGGGAAAACGCTGTATGACTGGGGCCTTCTAAGAAGTGCAGAAGGGCTGGCTTTGCACCGCAGCATTTTCAGTTCATCCTGAGTCTCCTGCAGTATCCCCTCACATTCTGCATTGCGATCTTGTAACTCATGAAGCTGCAAGCAAGAGTTATATTAGATAATTATTCATATTATTCACTTTTTATCATTCATTGTGCGAAATAGGAGGATTTCTTCTAATAGGCAAGTCATATACCCCACAGTGCTCATACTTCCAATGAACCCAGCAAAAGAAGGATTACAAATGAGAAAAAACTATTCTTGCAATACATGGAACAGTAAAAACGTAGAGGCAAAATCAGCCTGCACTACTAGCACTCTTTGTGCTATGAAAAAAGTTGTCAAATAATATAACCCCATTTTAATATATTTTAGGAAAACCATTTGTCAAGAAATCAAGATCATTTATGGTGACCCCAAACAATTTTTAGCTTTAGTTCCGGCATGTGGCTGATTCTCATACACTGCATATCACGGTTAAACAGGCCTCAATCAGAAGAAAGAAAACAGGAGGAAATGGGATAGATAAATCAGTCGGCCTTTTCTGGCAGACTAACCTCAGCTCTGATCTTGCATGAACAGTGTAGACTGTGCAGCATGATTACTGCAAGAAAAGTTGCATAGTTTGTGAGGATGTCTGCTACTGGGCTTGCATGTAATATAGAAAAGCACTATTTGTATGTAAAGCACTCCCCTAAAAAACAATCCTACTGCCATTTTAGAGAAACAGCAACACACTTTATTTGAAAAGTTTACTATGTTTGGGGAAGCTTTAATAATCACTAAATTGCAGAAACATTTAAATATCCAGCATTTCTGTGTGGTTTCTCCTCCTATGTATCTCACTGCAGGTAGGTCTGAGTCATACAAAAATAAATGTTACTAATATACCCAGCACACACTAGTGGCCGAAGATATTTACATCATCTACAGTGTTTCCAAACCACAGCCCCTTGCTTGCACTTAATTGCCCCTTAGGGCCCTATTCCTCCCACTGACACCAACAACAGGGCATAATTCCACCCACTAACACCAACATTGGGGCATACCTTTCCCTTTCGACAAATGATCGGCACAATTGCTCTCACTAGCAACAATGGGGAAACATTTCTGCCACTGACAACCGCAATGGGGCACACATTCTCCCACTGACCACATTGATAGGGCACCATTTCTTCCCAATGACACCAACAATGGGCCACTATTCTCCCTCCCCATTTCTCAATGAAAACAGGTGCTAGGAATGTTTACTCCCACTGGTCACTAAGCCTGGGGCATTGTTTATTCCCACTGACATCAGGACATTTTATATGCCCACTGGCCACATCCTGGACGTCCTACAGTCTTGAAGACAGTGAATTGGCCCTGCTTTTAGAAACTCTGGGGACCCCTGACCTACATCATAAATCACATACTAGAGATACAGAAGTTGCAGAACTTCCATGAATCCTTTCCATCACATCTCTAGAGTAAAACCATGACTTGTATGGCAACAACTAATTGTTCTAGTTGTCGAGTATGGCAGGGGAATTCATTTGCATATTGAGGTTTAAGCAGATCTCAGCAGATACAATAAACATTTGCTGTAATATATTGCATTGGATGCCTGCATCTC
>NW_017307198.1:203566-211918 GCF_000935625.1 Nanorana parkeri
AGTGTCCCTTTAAGATGTAGGCATTCAGCACAACTGGAAGCAGCTCCAGGTCTGCAAGAGTCCGAAGACGGGCTGGAATGGAGGCAGTATTGAAGTATTGCAACAGAATTTCCATATGGTGTCCTTGTTTATAATATTATTTTTCAGCTACAGTGTCTCTTTAAGGATGGTGCCACTGTTGCTGCACAGGATAATTTGCCTAGCAGATTATCTGCTTACACTAAAGTGCTCATAGCTTTCAATTGACAAATGTTTAATCTGACAGTTGTGGCAGGAGTTGTTTCTTTCCCTTAGTTAAGACTGCTGAGAGCGTTTAAGCAGCTGTTGTGTAGCTAACTAGTACAGGAAACTATTTTTCAATTTACTTCTGACATCATGGTTGGACACCGGATTTTAAACAAAAAAAACTGTCAAAGTAAAATGAGTGGCAAAGAAAGTAAATAACTTACTTCAGCAGTCAACTGTCTCTGTGCTTCCTTAGATGCTTGTAAATGTATTCTCAGCTCCTCCTTCTCCATTGAACTCTGTTGAGTAAATCATATATTAACATATATGTATTGTTCCAACTAATATTTTAGCCTAAATGTGCATCACCCAGGGGTTTAGTGTGCAGAATAATTGAAAATATTCTGGGAATTCTATTATGTACTTTAAAAATGCTAACACTCCGATATTAACCCCTTCTCGACCAATGACGGAATTATTTCGTCACACTTTT
Organism: Nanorana parkeri; assembly: GCF_000935625.1. Classification (NCBI taxonomy): domain Eukaryota; kingdom Metazoa; phylum Chordata; class Amphibia; order Anura; family Dicroglossidae; genus Nanorana; species Nanorana parkeri. The sequence goes on from NW_017307198.1 coordinate 204,285, forward strand.
TTCCGTTTCTTAAAGACCAGTGACAGAATAATCCCATCATGCGGTACAATGAGCATTGGTCCATTGAGGGACCAGTGCTCATTGAGTTAACCCCTTCATGACTGAGCTAGTTTTTAGTTTCTGTTCCTAAATGACTGACACACTTTTTACAATTTTGCTGTGTGATTCTTCCACAGCAGCAAGTTTTGATTATTATTATTATTTTTAGAATTTTTTTAATAATAATATACAGAGGCTAATATAACTCGGCACGTACAGTGTACGTGGCCAGTCATATAGCCACTTTGTGACGGGACATACACTGTACGTCTCCTGTCACGAAGGGGTTAATGCTCATGCTGGGCCCCTCAGGGTCCGAGACAGACCCTCAACAGCAAAATTAGGGGACCCAGTACTGTGATCACAGCAATAGGTAATTGCTGTGATCAAAGAGCTGAAACAGCCACTGAGTTGGCTTGCAGCTCACTGTGTTGTGGAGCTACAAGCCAGATCAGTGCATTACAAAAGTGATACAAAGTATCTCTGAGGAGAATACAGTATCTCCACAGAATACTTAGTATCTACAGCCCATGAAAATAAAACTTAACCCCTTAGTGTCCCCTAGTTTAAAAAAACTGTTTAATCATTTTTTTTACATTTTTAAAATTTAATTTTAAAAAAATATATACCTTTAATAAAAAAAGAAAGAAAGAAAATATATATAGTGATGAGACAGCTATTAAAGTTAGGAGACAAACATACCACATTCTAAAATTATTCCACACGAAAATAGAATTTTGTTACCTAAAACTTCCAAAATAAACTGAAATCCCAGGCATATGATATAAATCAGGACAAAAAAAAATACATTATGAATTACTTTCTGTTAGCTACACTAATTATGTACACATTATTATTGCCAAAACTCTGAAAAATTAGTTTTTTTCAATTTTTTTATAAAAAAATAAATTTATATATGCATACGTCACATCAAATTAAAGCCCAGTTTGTCTTTTAAAAAACGGTATATACTGTGTAGGTGCAATGAATCAGAAAGATGGAAATTATGGTTAAACAAAAAGGAAAATTGCTCTGGTCCCCAGGAGCTGAAAAAAATGTTCTGAAGCTGTGTCACTAAGGGAGTTAAACTACTTCATAATCCACAGTAACTCCCAGGGTGATGTCAAACTGGTTACCATGACACCAACATTCCTTTGAACAACAGAGCAATAGCAAGCAAATCACTTAGACGTTCCAGGTGTAATGAGGCGTGTGTCTGCTGCATCTCACAAGAGAGTTAAACTTTGAACATGTACACTCCTATACACTAAGCAGATCTTCACAACAATGCTTTTCAAACAGAAAAAAACACTATCTGAAGTCCATCTCATGTCACCCTTTGGCATCCATCTGAAATCCATCTTAAAGTGACATTAAACCCTCAGATTTTTTTAACATAAACCAATACTGTAATGTGCGCCTTACTGTAATCCATGGTTGTTTCCCTTCTCTTTGCTGCTCTTCCCAGCATGAGAAAAGATACAGATTTAAAAGGAAGAGCAGCAAAGAGAAGGGAAACAACCATGGATTACAGTAAGGCGCACATTACAGTATTGGTTTATGTTAAAAAAATCTGAGGGTTTAATGTCACTTTAAGTCACCCTTTGGTCACTCGATGTCACCCATACTATTCTGTGACGTGATGCTACAGAAAAAGCTCTCCATGCCAAATCACCTGTAAAAAGATCCTTTTTTGAGAGTGGCAGTAACCAGAAGTTCCCCCCTGATTGCTCTCACTGTCTGGCATTCCTTGCTAGAATAACAATGAGATAAACGCTGAAAACGCGCCTACACATATACCTCTTTCAGCTTGTGCTGAAGGTCAACCATCTGTGACAGCATATTAGAGATCTGCTCATGGTATTGTACAATCTCCTCTGACTTTGTGGAAAGCTCTTCAGTGAGTGTGCCGATCTGGGCATTTGATTCACCTGAAAATGACAGTTAAACATTAAGACATGAACATTCACCTGCAGTTTCTGGTCTATATCGGTATTCTATATCTGTATATGAAATATATAATGCTGCTGATAGACTTTTCCACCTAACCAACTGCTCAGTATCTGCAACCCCCCTCTGCCAATCCCTGCACTGGCTTCCAATCGCTCAAAGGATAAAATTAAAAATATTAACAACCACTTACAAAGCCATCCACAACTCTACCCCAGGTTACATCCCCAACCTTCTCTCAAAGTATCACCCTAACCGTCCCCTGCACTCTTCCCAAAACCTCTTGCTCTCTAGCTCCCTCATCAACTTCTCCCATGCGCACCTCCAGAACTTCTCTAGAGTATCTCCCATTCTTTGGAACTCCCTACCCCAACCTGTCCGTCTATCTAATACTCTGACTGCCTTTAGGCGATCAGTAAAGACCCATCTCTTCAGGGAAGCCTATCCCACTTCAAACTAACCATTGAACTATCTCTTTCTCAAACAACTCACGGGTAAGGCCCTCCTTACAATTGTATTGTAATTGTAAGGTCTTCCCTATGTTGTAAAGCGCTGCGCAAACTGTTGGCGCTATATAAATCCTGTATAATAATAAAATGAAACGGGGGAATGGTGGGTGCGGTGGAATCCAGTTTGCTTGGTTTTTTTTTTTAACAGATTAGATATAAAGGGATCTCCATTGTCACTTTCAGCATAGCAGTCTGAGTGGTGTGAATTGAGCGCGCTCGCGAAATCGCAAAAAAACACCATAGCCAAAATTGGCCACAGGCGGCGTTTTAAATGATTTTACCGCTCATCAGTTTAGTGTTATCAGTGATTAATGGCCCGAGAATTATTGCTCTCATTGGGACGTTCGAGGCGACATGTAACACACGTGCAGCATAATTGGAGCAATCGTCGTTTTTGCATGTAGGCGCATCTAACACATTTTTGAGCATCTATGTGGGGGTGGGGGACTTTAAAAAAAAATTGTAGGTTTTGTTTTGTGTGTGTAAATTTGTATTTATTTTGAGCAATTTAAAAAAAAAATAACTTTTTTTACACTAAACTTTATTGTTATAACATAGGGTGCTCAGAAGTCCCCTATGTGATAACAAATGACAGTTACAGGTCCCCTTTATGGAGACATCAGGGGTCTCTAAGACCCCTAATGTCACCTAGGGACCCCCAGAGAAGCTGATGAAGCACAGATCTGCTTCATCAGCTTCTCTCCGGTTTCTTTACTGGAGAGTGACAGAGGAATGCGGAAGTGATGTAATATACATCACTTCCTGCATTCAGAGACCGGGAGGAGAGCTGAGGGAGATTGCGTACTGAAGTTGGCGTAGATATTTAAACATATACATATTCTTAACAAGCAGATAATAAGCTTTAAAAAAAAAAAACTATTACTGATCTCTGTAGATGCATATACACTGATTTGAGAAATTCTCAAAAGCAGTGACCCTCGCATACTTCCAGCCTTCTAATCTTTCATGCAAATACAGATTAGGTGTTGAGTGCGCTCACTTCAGTGCTCCATGATTTCAGTGCTTCTGCTGTGAACTTAGATAATGACTTGCTCCATAGTGCCGACAGCTACAAAATACCAAAATAGGTACACTAGAGGTCTACAACTTGTCTGCACCTGAGTACCCATTCAGCTGCTACTGCTATTAAAAAGGGAAAGCAGATGGTCTACTACTCCTGCATGGACTTCTTATATATTACAGAGAAAGCAGGAGCAATGGAGGGCAGACCCAGTACCTTGCTTTGACCCAGAGATCTTACTGGCAGCCTCAAAGATATATGAAGCCAAAGGGTAATTCAGCCTAACAGAAATTCATTTTGGATGGACTAACCCTATTCTTGGCCACCACAGCTTCCCATGACATTATCCTGAAAGGAAATATTTTCCCCTTTGGAAAACCTAAGCAACAACATTTTTTTTGTTAACACTTACGAATCTCTTTCACACAGTCGATGACCAGTTGCTGCTCTTTTTCTTCATATGTAATTGTTTCGGTTTTCAGATGTGAAGCCTTAAGCCAAGAGAAAAATGTGAAATAAATGTTAACTTAGACCAATATGCGTTTTTTCAAACTAAATCTAACAAGCAAGGGCTCATTATGCACCTATTAATTGCAATGTGCATTTAGTGTGTTCCAGTAATGTGGGTTTTTGTTTTTTTGCACCCCAGTGCATCAAGACAGCGCACTTCCGATGTACATGCACTGCAGCGCAATACAACACACGGCAATGCTTGACTCACATTGTCACGTTGTCAAGATGCAAGTGTGATCTCTTTATTATTGATGTGTGACTGTCGCCTTGAGAGGGGAATCCTGTGTGGTCCCCAAAACGTTGGCTGTATGACGTATGTGACATATCATTAATAAAGAGATCATGTTTGCATCTCGGCAACAGAGTGCTGGTGACTTTTCACACATGAGATCCATGCACTGTGCCATCCACTGCTGTCACTACTAGCACCACTACTCTGGTCATAATGCTTTACTGCCATGTAGCTGGCATCTGTATCATTTTGTGGTGCACAGCAACAGGCGTTGGAGGTGCACTGCCTTAGTGCACTGAGGTGCCATTGAAAACGAATGGCACCGTAATAAACCCTGCATGCATTACAGTGCCATTCACTTTCAATGGCACTTCAACACAGTAAGGCAACGCACCTCCAAGCTCCACAACAGATAGGTGTGAATGGGCCCTAAAGAACAGATGGACATATGTAACAGTCAAATGAGAGTCACCAGCTTTAGACCTGCAATGCACTGCCACATTGATCCCTGGGTAAACATTCACTGAAAACGCATTAAAAACAAAAAATGTTTTTATATTTTTAGGCTTGGCCATCACATAAAATAAATAAATTAACCATGTGTTTTTTTCATGTCTTTGATTGTTTTCGTACAGAGATTAGGGTCAACTCTCAGGTCACATTCTTATGAAATCAACTAGATAAAGAGCACTAAGAGAGTTCTGTGGAAGTGTGTTATAAAATAACTGGATGTCATAACTAACAGTAGTACCGAGAAGAAAGTAGTTTTGTAACCGACGGAGACCTGGCTGAACTATTTTATATTCCTAGCCTTCGAACAGAACTTTGACCCGTAGGTTTACTATGAATGCAGATTCACATAATAAAAACAGATCAAAAGAACTTTGTTTGGATGATGACGAGCAAACTAGCATATCTTGTATCAAAATTACATCAATGATTATATGATTATTGGTCTAGATATTCAAGTTCAAATGAAAATGAAATCCAGGCCAAACATAAAACTAATTAAAGCGGAACTCACAGTACAATGCAAGGTCTGCTTATAATGTCCAGGCCCCCTTGCCCTGTAAAAATATACCTGTAAATAATAAAGTTAGATTTTACACATACCTAAAAACTCTTTCTCCGTCCGTTGCTTCCATCAAGATCCTGAGGAATACAGAGCAGCCAAAAATCACATGAGAAGACGCTCATGCAATGGCCTAGACTAAAGTGTTTTCTTGAGAAATTGGGTCTGCACTGCATTCCCCAAGAAACTTCCCAGAAGGATGGTGATGTCACACCTAGCAATGTATGGGGGAAAGGTAAGTATAAAATCTAATTTTTTTCTTTACAGGTACATTTCGCACATACAGGTGATTTTTTTAAAGTGGGAGGGGTACTAGATCCCATATATTATAAGCGGACTCTGCATTGTACTGCAAGGCTTGCTATAAGGGATATGCAGTATGAATAGCTATTTATATCTATTAATTTTTTGTTCATTGGAAGAAATATTTCACTAAGTACCACTACTGGGAGATCCCCTCATACTACATGGTTGCAGGTAAATCAAAAGGGAAAGCTACACAGCAAATGCATAATTAATTATGTGTAGAGCAGTGTTAAACTGGCCATACACTTATAGCTTTTCTGCAGATTTTCTATGTCAGATGGAAAAAGTGCAACAGATTCCTCCATCTACGCTAAACTGTTTGGATGGAGCAATCTCCCACTGGGCCAAGCTTCAGTATCTTGCTAGCCAGCCCTGCTGGCTCACAAAATAACTGAACAATACCTGCAACCAATCAGATTGTTCAGGTATTTTGAGAGGCAGCGGGGCCAACTAGCAAGATACTAAAGCTTGGCCCAGTGGGAGATTGCTCCATCCACACAGTTTAGCGTAGATGGAGGAATCTGTTGCACTTTTTCTATCTGACCATAGAAAATCTGCAGATAATCTATAAGTGTATGGCCAGCTTTAAGCCATACACATTGTCTAGACTGCAAAAGAAATGCTGGAGGAAGGAGCGTCACACAAACTGCAAAATATAAACAATGCCACCTGGCTACATAGTAGGGCAGAAGTGTGCAAATGACGAGAGGGGCTGAACAGAGTAACCAATATCTAGGCAAATATAACTTCAAATAAGCACTTAACTGCCTGGTCAGAGTTCTGAATTAATGCAGTAGCGATACTCACAAATCAATCATTTCTGGTGCCAACATCTGACTCACGGTGCTTTTTCCGCAGAAAACTCTGGTGCCTAATAAAGTAAATATGGCATTCCAGGTAATACATTCAACCTGGCCAAGCCTATAAAAAGCTTAAGATAACAGCACAATACTGGCACCAAATACCTGTTTTTGCCTTCTCTTGAAATCTAGACGAAGGGTGTAAAAAGAGGCTCCTCATTTGTCCAATTTGAGATTAAACCCACAAACCCTGTCATTTAACACAGTCTCCTGTTGAGGACAATGCTCACTGCGACCTGCAGTTGTAAGTTGGATCACATGCTAGATGAGTACCGTATATACTCGAGTATAAGCCGTCCCGAATATAAGCCGAGGTACCTAATTTTACCACAAAAAACTGGGAAAAAGTATTGACCCGAATATAAGCCGAGGGTGGGAAATGAGGCAGCTACTGGTAGATAAAGCAAGAGTAATGAAGGACCTAGGTCTGCTTTAAGACCATGTTAAGCATTGTGTTAAAGGTTAAGGGGTTAAATGTTTGTTCATGTTAAGCATGGGGTATCATTTTAGGGAGCAGGTGAAGGCATAATTGTTACGGTTTGTGGTAAATGTTTTGGCTAGGTTTAAAGTGAACGTCGCTCTTGCCAAACTGTTTCACTGCAGCATGGTAACACAAGCATTGGTCGGGGGGACTGTAACGCCACAGTCTGCAAATAGATTGCTGTTGATCAGAGATGGGTGTGTGCTGGTGGCTGCACTATTCTAACACACACACACACTTCTAAAACACAGTGGCCATAGAATGCCCTGCATGAGCTTTAAAAGGATAATTAACCCCTTGTGTGTCTTTGCATATAGTAGTAGATATATGCAAAAACGTTTTTTTAAAAAGTTAACAAAAAGGGTTAAAACTTCTGTGTTTCCGCCGTGCACTCCCGTCCGAAGATCTGAAGATTCTCGGGTGGTCGCAAAGGACCGTGGGGCGGGCGCATGCGTAGTAGAGATCTTCAGCCAGGAGAAGAGGGGAGACACAGGGCAAGTCAACGCAGGCAGCATGCACCCGCACAGACTCCGTGGGACAGGAAGAGACAGGAGTCAGCGCTGGATCAGAGACTGGCACCAGCGTTGGAGGGACTCCTGAAAACTACTGGAAAGAAGATGATCGGATCAAGAGGCATCATTTAAGGCAAGT
>NW_017307198.1:212569-224837 GCF_000935625.1 Nanorana parkeri
AGCGAGGGGGGGGGGGGGGGGTGATTAGGAGGGGATTTGGCTTTAATGTCACTTTAGTGATTTCAAATAAAATGTCTTACAATTAACACTTCACAACATAATTGGGCAACAAAAATGCACCTCTACAGATCAGTACGTTTTCAGGACAAATCTTTACAGTTTGGTTAAGTATAAGGCTGCATTCACACATGAGCGACGCCTATTAAGTGCGCTTTACGCGCGTCTTTGCAAAGGTATGAACAGGGGCCATAGAAAAGAAATGGATTCCTGGGGGGTTCAGCGTTTTGTCATGCTGATTCAGCTGCAACAATACGCCTAGGTGTATACGGGGGCCGTAGTGTATGGGAAAGGTTACATCAGGTTACCGCGCGAAAATAAGTTTAGGGTTATTTAGTATTACTTTTAAGACTACAGGTTAACAGGTAAAGCTGGACTCCAGGCACAAACAAATTACATTAAAAAAAAACTTCTCAATAACCACAAAAGGATTTAAATTCACTTTGTGTAGACGACATGCTTTTGCCAACCCACATATTTTCTTGTAAATGTATCTATGACAGCATCCCTGTGCTGTACATAGCCTGTGCAGAGAGCAGAACTGTGGGAAGGACCCAGCAGCTGCAACCACTACATGCTGCCTGCAGAAGACTACAGGACCTGGAAAAGACCAGTCACCCTGCACAAGGATAGAGAGCAGAAGTGACCAGTCTTCATTACAGGAAGCACAGAGGCAAAGTTTCCCACTGGATCACTGCACAGATCAGTAAAAAAATACACAATGCACCACAATATTTAAGTAAGAATACACATGCCTGTTGCATTTAGGCAATATGTGCTTATGCTGGAGTTTAACTTTAAAACGATGTCAGACAAAAACATACTGGTGACCCTTATAGTCACTATAACTTAGCATTAGTATGTAATAGGTGATGCTGCGTTCGTTTAAATACCCAACAAATCCAAGGTGCAAATCCTGTAAGCACCAAAATGATACTAAGGCTGTAGTCAAATTTCTTTCCAACTAAAAATGCTGTGTGTGTCTTCTTGCTTTTCCTTTGTATGATTCAGTCTGGTTCTACTGTACCTAATCAGTGCAAGTAGGAATAACCCTATTTTGTTATTGTTCATAAGTAAACCACTAAAAGTAAAATTAGGATAAATCAAATGTGTATAAAATATAACCTTCTTGACATCTAGTATAAAGCTAATGTAAGCTTCCTTAGGAACAAAAATGTTCAACCAGCAGCGAGACAAAGCAGTCTACTAGAAGATCAAGTTCAGTACAGTCATCTATAGCAGCAGGGCATACAATCATTTTGACAGACTGCCAGTCTGAACTTAAAAGTGAGTTATAAAATCTAGGTTACTCCTTCCAAGCATCACAAACTCATTGGATGGGATTTAAATGTGTTGGTCATGTTCAGAGGATTGCTTATGTGATTCCAAGGAGGTCATTTAGATATAGTGCAGTGGAAAACAGTTTGAAATTACCGTATATACTCGAGTATAAGCCGAGATTTTCAGCCCATTTTTTTGGGTGAAAAGTGCCCCCCTCGGCTTATACTCGAGTCAGCGCCAGCGCGTCTTCTTACTTACCTCGCCGAGCGTCGCGTCACTGCTGCTCGGTGTGCGGCGCTCCGAGCGGGGTCATCTGGCAGTCTCCGGGTATTAGTTTCACCTTTTAAGTTGCATTAGTGAAATAAATGAACTTTGCACGATATTCTAATTATTCGAGTTTCACCTGTATGTTGCCTGTGTTTAAAGGGCAAGTCTATCTAAATCAAAGAGCCAACAATGCTGCAGACTTCTTCAAAACTGTATCGTTTGACCACCCAGGAGGTGGGAGAGTCACAAATGCACAAACTGTTGGGAATCCCTTGCGGGATAAGAGGCAGTCTGCTCTGCATAGATATGCACTTGATTCTGTTGGCATCTGGCTTGACAATTCTTCCTTATGCTGTGCACAGAGTGCTACCAGAAACCTATAGCAATAGTGGGTAGTTTTAGAAATCATAGCAGTCTACAGATTGCAATGAAAAGATTATTTTTTTAAAATTGGATTACAAAATGGTTTGTCTTTTTTAAAGGAAAAACAGAGCTTTCTTTTAACATTCTGGGCCTAGGAGCCTGGTTTTTGTGTTAGGTTTAACGTGACTTAACACAAAGAAGCAGCTTGTTACAATGATCACAGAAAGGATAGGGCAGACAGCAAGTTAGAGTAGCACAGACTATGCGTTGTGTAACTATGCTATCTAGAACACATATATAACACTGCTGGGGTTATTAGGCTCAAATATACCTACTGTACTTTGTACCTACTTTTACTGTGTAGTCTAATACAGATGGATATCTACAACAAACCCGAGATACTCAATTGTCCAATCTGACTACAGCCTAATCAGAATTAAGCAAAAATCAATGGGCAGTTTGCACCCTCTGCACACAACCTTTAGGTGAATGCCTTCAAACCGAAACATTTGGCCAGGGTGAATTTTACAGGTCATTCACTCTCATTTCACCAAGAAACAGCAGCTGGCAGAGGTGCCTGCTTAAACCATCAGTATGCACGCTTTTTCTGCATTATTCTGCATGTTTATGCCACAATCAAAAAAGATTTATCTGAAAATGGCCATTTTATGTAGTAGTTGGCAAATTTAATGAAAAGCAGAGGTCTCCTTAATGCTGCTATAATTTGCAATATGATTCAAATGATAATGAACAGCTGTGGATGTCTGCTTGACACTTCTTTTCATTCTCTCCTTAGGGCTTGTTCACATGATTTTCTGGTGCAGATCTGGAGACGCGGTGCTATGCATGCAATGCGTTTGATGTGTTCCAGTTTAAAAAAAAAAACTGGTTGGAGTGGGGCTGTCAGTATGTTAGCTGCAGTGCAGTGCGTTTTAGGCGCGTCTTCGGTGCGTTTTTTACGCGTTCCTACATTTCTGGACTGGAAAAAATGTGACATGCAGTATTTTTTCTGTCTGGACTGGAACAGACTGCGCTTGTGAGAACTGTAGCCCATAAAACACATAGGGATACATTGGGATGCATTTTGGGTGCATGAGCACACGGATCTGGTCCGGACAGAATCCGGACGTCTTGTGAACAAGCCCTTAGTCTAGGTAAAGGATCAGCACATATTCACACAGATTTCGACAAAACCTGGAAAATCTGTATATAACCAGAATTTTTAATGATCACATGCACTTGTTTTCCAGAGGAGCTCTACACGGTATTTTATGTGTTTTGTGTATTTATACACAATGTTATCAGAGGATACTGGAAGCTGGTACCTGGGGTGGCAGAGTATTGTCAAATACTTTTTGGTTACATCTTTGTCAAAAGATGTACCCAAAAACAAAAAAAGACACAGGTACATAACTATCTCTAATTATGTTACATTTATTAAAGATTTTGTGATTTTACTTTAGTATTCCTGGTTTAATTTTCGTTTAACAGATGCTTGATTACCTTGGACCGCAGGGCCAGATTTTCCTCCTCCAGATCTCGAAGTTTGCCATGCAGGTTATCAAGCTGCAGTAGGCCATGTGTTATGGTGAACGAGTCATTGGACCGCAAAGGGGTAGAACAACTGGAGTCAGTCTCACTTTCTTCCGAAGCAATAGATACCACTCTGAGCAAGTCATCCTTCTTGGCTAACTCATGTTGGAGTTGGTTTACCTGTAAAAGAGGTAAATACATTTCCATTAGAAAAAGTCACTAGAATTGAAAAGCAAGGTGCCCATAGATTGGCAATGGATCTGGATGACAACAGTAAATTGTCATCCCTAAAATAGATTTTAGCGAAAGAATTCATGGTGTTGCCGAGATTTTCCCTGTCGATTTCCATAAGAGCAACTAGGTGTCTGCTCAGGGTATAAACATGCAAGCTCAGCTGATGTGATTGTGCAAATCTTTGCAAACATCATTCTACAGAACAAATGTTTGGCAGATCTTCCAACTGCAGCCTTGGGCCTGTGGGCACTTTAGTGAGGGGAAACAAGGGTTTACTGTCAACCAAATGGAAATTAAATAAGACATGGATCAATGCCCATTGGCCAGTGTAATGCTCAACCCCTTATATACATATATATTGATCTACAGAAATGAGAACAAAATGATAAAAGGTTGAACCATACGTTGCCTTGTACTGTATGTGATAACAAACATGATATGCATGGTTATCATGAAGTTATAAAATCTGGTCAATGAACCATGATACATGTGGAATGTAAGAATGCATTATAAAAAAGGCAGCTATGGTATGTACCCGCCTCATTTCCTATCATAGTCATGTTTACATAAGAAAACAGTAAAAAGAGATTTTAAATCTTTACATAGTCATGTTTAAGTTTGGCTGGTTATTACCACCCTCTTAACCTCTATTAGTCATACTGTGCTATCATTCAAAAGATGGCCCAAAAACTAGTCTTAAATTAAATTATGGACCCACCCTCAGCTTGGGATTGCAGTGTGACCTGAAAGATGTCAAATTGGGCAACTTTGGATAACTTATTAAAATCATTGTGGTGTAAGTTATAAGTATGATTTAAAAAAATCCAGTGCTGAAAATTTGTTTAACTAATATATTTACAATTGCTTTGTTAGACATTACATGAAACTTACATGATCCAGTGCTTGGGTCAACTGCTCTTCTAAAGTCTCATTCTGCTCTGTCAGTATATGGTTCCTTTTCAGAAGAGCCTGGCCAATGCGAGCAGCTAGTTCCAGATCCCTGTCCCTCTGGTAAAAAAAAAAAAGAATGAGAATATGTATAAAAATGGTCAAACTTGGGTAACATCAAATGATGAATGCCTAAACTGGTCAGTTACAGTTAACTTTTGCAGACACTCCGTGGCTGACTGAGATTTAAAGAAATACATTTTTCCAGTTGATGGCTATTGTTTTCCCCAGAGATGAACCTGCACTAGGCATACCCTGCTGCTCTTCCCTTGTCTTGCATGCAAACACATCTATGCTATTAACCCCTTCGTGACAGGAGACGTACACTGAACGTCCCGCCACAAAGGGACCAAATGACTAGTCACGTACACTGTACATGACAAGTTATTTGCTGCTCTAGAGGGCTGGTAACCGCTGAGAATCAGCGGTTACCATTTATTAATGGATGCCTCAGTATAGAGGCATTCATTAATGAAAGGGTTAACCTTTTTCAGACACCTGATACCTTAATATCAGGTGTCTGAGAGTCAAAGCAGAGCGGGCAAACATGCCGGCAAAAGCCGGCATTCTGACAGCTCGTATAGATCTAGAGATATCTCTCTCGGATCGTATACTGGCTTTTTTTTTTTCTTTCACTTTCAGGAATAGATACATAATGTTTCTATTCCTGAAAGAAGAATGTTTCAGTTTTCTGATCGTTGTTGGAACGTTCAAGAAAACCTTAATTAGTGACAGCTGAATCCTGAACTTCTGCAGAATCAGTGTCACTAACTTATTATTGTCTGTTCTGAAGTTTGAAACAGCCTAATAACCAAAAATCTATTAAATCTATCAAGCAGTAATAGTGAGATTAATTCACAATGACTGCTTGATATAATTCAATAAATAAAATAAACATTTTAAAAGTTTTAAAAAAAGTGAAAAAAGTGTTAAAAAAAATTAAAATAGTGAAAAGTGTAAAGAAAAAAAAAAGTGTAAAATTTTTTTTAAAAAAAGGACAAATAAATGAATGTATTTATTGCATTTTTTTTTTTTTTTTTAGCTGTGCTGGTTTTGTAAAAAATACTACAAATCAAAACTGGGAAAAAAGTGGGGTTTTTTAACGTTTTTTCCACTCTTTTTATATTTTATTTGTCCTAAGTGAGGCGTTAGACACACATATGTGATATAAATATGTAGCCCTATCTGTCCTCTAAAAAACAATATATAATATGTGTGGGTGCACTTTGTAAGAAAGTATATTACTGACGTGGAAGAATCACACAGCAAAAATGTCAAAAGTGTGTCAGTCATTTACGAACAGAAACTAAAAACAAGCTCAGTCATGAAGGGGTTATGCATGCACATTTATAAAAAAAAAAGTTTTATTAGAAACATCTTTTCATAGTAGGATCATGTCTATATATATATATATGGCCTCATTTGATACAAGTGATCGGATGAGATTTGCCCTTTTGGGAGGAAAGAAGTGCGTCTTATGGAGCGAAAAATACAGTAGTTTAGGGCTGCAACCAACTAAATCAATAATAATCGACTATGAGAATAGCGGTCAACTATTCTCATTATCGATTAGTTGGTTGTATCCCCTAGTTCTCTCCTTCACGCTGGGAGGAGGGCACAGCAAGCAGCGGGCAAGTGCAGTAGCCAGCCTGCTACTGGCTATTGCAATTTAAAATGTCCAATAGCAGACTGGCTATTGCACTAGCCCACTACCTGCTGTATTTACATTTAGCTGCCGTCTGTGGAATTTCACTACTGGCAGCTATCATTCCCTAGCTGAAGCTATTCAAGCGCCATGTGCTCACAATACAATTATTTAAAAAAAAAAAAAGGGTGGGAAAATAAGTCATTTTGGTTGCAGCCTGACAAATTCTGTTGCGGTAGGTGAGTTGCAGTGCCATGCATCTTAATGGCACCCCAAACACGCCTCCCACTCACAGTGTGATTGCCCGCACGGTACCGCAATGCCACGTGTTGTAGTGCAGAGCGATTGCAAACAAATGTGCATGGAGTTTTATTCTGAAGTAAACTTTATGTTTGTAACACTGCCTGTTGCTGGAAAAAGTACAGGAGCTTCTTTTTGGCAGATTATAGCTCCATTTGTCCCCATAGTGTCAATAGGAAACGCTTGGGAACACGTGTTGCAATTAGTTTTGAGTGTTTTGCCCACTTACATCAATGTGTCACAATCTGCTCATAAAAACACGCAACACAAAACATTGCACGCGTGTAAAAACACGCCAAAAAAAAAATGCACGTTTCTACATGCGAAAATGCTGTCTCCTAAGTGTGAATCAGGGCTTAGATCCACCAATGGATGAAGTGCAAGATCATTTAGATAGTGCTTTATATTGCATGAATTTGGTAACTCTTAATTAAATTGTACAGTCAGGTTGTATTATGTATGGGGAGCTTTACAAAAAGGGTAGGAGGAAAAGGATGGCATAATTAAGTATGTTGTTGCTCTTCCTTCACTATTCAATTGCAGGCTTAAATTGGTCCTAGAGCCCAACTGCAATGTACTCTGCAGAGAGGTCCAGGACCTGGTCTTTCAGTGTCTGAATCACAAGAGTAGTTGAACAACATTATGACCATTATAACCCTTAGCCAGGTAAAGCAGTTCTCACATATGCATTTAGCTGTTTGCCTTGAGTCTAGCTTTCACTGTCAAAACCAAAACAATGTATTAACCTTGCCAGAGGGAACTAAATTTTGACATGACTTGCAAGTGCTCTGCAAAGACCTTTGAAGGGAACTAGTCAGATTAGCAATACAGGAGTTGCCGCTGTTCTGGGTCAGTGACTCACAAAAGGATTTGGATGACAGCATTGGAATTTGCACCATTAAACACAAGTCACCAATGGCAGATCCCACACTGCTATCATGACTAGTTCTCTTAATGGCAGTGGAATAGCATGATATGAGCACAGGTACGTTATTTTTACACATTGTACTGACCCTACTTTTTCTTCACACATTGTTATTTATTACAGTTTATGTATTACTGGTAATTACAGGTTCAAAATAATATCATAAAAATATAGAACGTTCCCCTTTATAGGAATAAAAATATTTCACAATTGATCATTATGATTTATTGCAAAAAAATAAGAATGAACAGCCTTACCTCTGCCAGTAAGTGACTTAGCATATCTGTGTCATTATAACTCCTTGTCATCTGATCTATTCGTTCTGAACTAAGTACTGGAAAAATAAAGAACATACACTCATGTTAGGGACCAAGCAGATATGTAGACATACCACTGTATAAAACAGATACATTTGATTGCAGAAGTGTAATCACATATGTACTTGATAAAATATGAATATCTCCCTGTACACGGCTGTAACCTTCCTGTACACTGTGGCTGCAGATATGTCTGCCCTATCATATGTCAAGATTTTAATAGGCTTCTAAAAAGGACAGTGGATTGCCTCCAAGATGGCACAGTCATCATCTAACTTATACCAACTTCAGAGTGCTGTTTAGCAGTATTCTAGCTATGGTGACTCAGACAACCCAATTATGTAATTTGTATAGCTGGTAATGACAAAACACATATTCCAAGCAGGGTCAATCAATTCAAACAATGTGGTTTTTGTTAAAGGATCGATTCATGTTTACCTTGTGAACTCTGGCTTGATTTACAAGAATCATCAAATGACGAGGAGGGAAGTTCAACAAAAGCTTAGGAAAAAGGTAGGAAAGAGAAGAAAAGGAAATAAGAAAACAGAATGAACAGAAGATGAAAAGAAATTATATAGGACTGTGCTAGAACGCATAGGCAACATTAACAACAATCAGTTTGAGAAAGTAGAAAGCCTAATCAGTGTAATAATGGTGTACTGTATACATGCCAGACAGACTGTCTTATGTCATTTGCTAACTTTATATATTTAACATGGGTAAAATGCAACACATGCAGACAGCTTCATAAACTGCATTAACACAAGATGCTTGTCCCCTGAACCTGTCATTCATGTCTGAATGAGAAATGTTTACATGTCTACGGGTAACCAGCAACTTCTGCTGACAGAGGGACCAACTGATGTTAGGTGGGGAAAAAAATAAATCCAAAATGTCTTGGACTTCCTTCGACATGCTGTCTTGTTCAGCGATCATAACTAGCAAGAAAGGTTAAGAAGTTGGCATATCATCAGATCTGAGGTCAGTGTCTCAGAATTTATTGAAGCCAATAGAACAGCATGACAGTCAGGCAACTAACATTCTCAGAGGTCAGCAATGGGAACCTCCATATCCTCTCTGTACAGGTATAAAATATATAGTCTGCTGTTTTAACATCAGGCATGTTAGCAAGAAATAATGTTCCAAGAGCCAACTGCTGTTTGCAAAAAATGCTGCAGTGTTAAAAGTCTTTACATGGTTAGATCTCTGCATTAAATATTGTAAACTACTTCCTTTCAGTCCAATGTAGCTGCAGTACCAGAGCAAAAAGTAGAGAGATTTTACTATTAGCATTGTACAAGTGAATTAAACTGCAGCATACAAAGAAAGCTCACCTTGTAGGCTAATGGAGTTAAGAACATCCTCGTTCTGGTTAATATCCATATCACCATTGTCCATTGCTGCTGGTGCATGAAGAGCACAGCGCTCTTGTATTGTCAGACCTGCGGTGGTGTAACCACTCCAGGCTCCAACATTGTGTGACTAGAAAGGTGCTGGGTGAAACCTATGTACAGAGTCATACACACTTTCACTCTGCATTCCAGGACAATAAAAACATTAGCCCAGCCCAGCTCAGAAAATAATCAATAAAACCTGCAAGCATTTTTATTATCGGCAAACACCTGTAGATCAGCTATTGTGGAAATCACAAGCAAAACACCTGAAGATCCTACATTTGTTGATGTTTCCTGCTACAGGGTTAAATTCCTAGCATCGAGTCAGTGGCGGAACTACCGCCGGTGCAGGCGGTGCGGGCGCCCGGGGCCTCAGGCTCTGGAGGGGCCCAGCAAGTTGCCGGCCGCCGGATCGTTATCCAGCGCGCGGCGGGCCCCTGGTCTCTCCGCCGGGAGTGTCAAAACATTGGGTGGAGAGATAAAAAAATTTTACTTTAAATGTCACTTTAACCACTTCCAGGCCGCAGTACGTCTATAGACGGTGGCCCACAGAAGTGGTTAAAACAAGAACACGGCTGCTCTTGGTACCGCTTTTAACAGCAGGCGATTGCTGTATGACTTACAAGCAATCGCCTGCTGAGGACTACAAATCTCAGCAGTACTTTATACAGAAATGCTATTGTTATATAAAGTATTGCTGGGATGTGTAGTCCTCTATAGCCTGTGCCATTCTGTATTGCTGTAAATATTAGGGCTGCACCATATATTGGCCGCCAAAACATATTGGCCGAAAATGGCACTTTTGGCATAATGCCGAAAGTGCCATTTTTCTGCTGATACAGCGGTGCATCCGTGCTTTCTTTTTCCCCCGCTGGATGCTGCTCCGTCTCCCAGCGCGGAGGAGAGAAAGTGACAGCCGGCCGAGCCCTGCGGAAGGAGAACGCTGTGTTTGTGGGGTTTTTTTTGGGGGGGGAGGGGAGGGGGTGGGGGGCCCAAAAAAAAAAATCTTGCACCAGGGCCCTTTGTTCCTTAGCTCCGCCACTGCATCGAGTTATGCTGTATAATAATGTCAGGCACTGGGAACTTGATGTTTGACATTCTGAAGACAAAGACAAAGCTAAAAAATCACTTTAAGCACCCATGCCCCAAAAGGGAACAAATGGAAAATTCTAAACCACATGGTTCTATTGGTCTGAACACACCACCACTGAGGACTATAGAAAACACTGGTGCCGATAATATTTAGGATATTCGTACACCTTTAATGGCATCTCGCAGACGCAGCCTTTCCCATTCCCCATTCTTTTCCCCTTTCCCTCTCCTTGTCTTCCAGATTCATCCTCAAATTTATTACCGTAGCCATCACTCCCCCCATACTGCATAAGCCTCTAAGAATATCCATTTAACTCCCCCTCTCCAAAATACACACATATATTTTTCTCTCCCCCTGCTTTTTATCAATTTCCGACGGGTGCTTCTGCTAGCCTCAAAATATTAAAATCCTTTCTGGAACTGCCTCAGGCATACGCACAGCTTCCCCAAGTTCCTTACCCTCAGCTATTACTCCTTAGCCTTCCTTTCCCTGATAAAAATTGACTACTTTAGAAAGAATGGCTTTCATGCCCTAAGTGCCCAAAGTGCATACTTCTCTGTCTCATGGAGAAAAAAAAAACAAGAAAAAAAAACACAAATATGTTGCTGCAAGGCAAAAGTGCAAACCACTAAACCACTGGCCCAACCAATAAAGATGGCCGAAGATCTCGAACCCAGGGGGATTAACTTTTCCCTTCCCTTTCACCGACCCCATAAAATAGCCTTTAGCAGCCTCCTAACACTCAAAGTTCTCAATCATTAGTGGTCGATGGCATAATAAAACCCCTCACCCCAATTATTGGTGGTCAGTGGCAACTACCCCAACTTCCTGGTTGCGGGGGGAGGATATGGATGGCAGATGAGCAATAGGCTCCTTCTGCCATCAATCAAACTATTGGGCGGAGAGGAGGGGCGTTGCCTGCCACAGGGCTGTGTGCATCTATGGACGCACACAGCTTTGACGGGCACGAACGTGCATGGGTGTCTCCATTTGCCGATGGAGGCACGGGCGAGCATTGCGGGGACCCAATTGAAATGGAGGAATTGAAAAAATTTTAAAGACAAATGGCAACAGTCTTAGACAAAAGGTGGGCCACCTTGTAGCAAATATTTTCTCTCCCCCTGCTTTTTATCAATTTCCGACGGTTTTTCTAAAACAATGCAGACTAATGATTTCAGGATAGTGGTGGAGCACCAGAGCTAGGTCCCAGCTGCAATCCTCGTGAAAATGCCAAGTATCGGCACTGGTATCTGAACATTCCTAATGTAAAGATATGTTAAATTCCTGCTTTTAATTTCTAGCGTTATTTCGCTTTTTCTACACTGACACAAGTGTACTTAAATAGAGACCATTAAGACTTTGTTGGGAATCTGTATACAGTGTAATGCTTACTCATGTAACGGAAAGTCTCTTCAGCCAATACAGGAGAAAGATTGCCCAAGCCATTGCTTTGCTTGGTTGGGGATTGGATCCAGTCTTGGTGGTCATAGAGGTACAAGGAGTCCACTCTTAACTTGTACTGGGGTAGCTGATCCTCTAACATGTTTACCAGTTCCATTTCAGGGGCATCTTGGCTGTGATAAACCTCTAGGGAAGGAGTAGGTGAAGAAAAGTTAGCTACAGTGACAATGGTTCTCTATATTTTAAAATCATTTTTACAATACTTTCTGCCACGCAAAAATTTCCTGCATAACACCAACTAGATTACTGGAACAGTCTTGAGTAAACAGCTAAATGCATTCTGCAACTAAAGCCCATCTTTCACTTATCAAACAAACTCAGTCTAACACTGGGGTCGGATTGTAAAGCAGGCTGTAAAACAGCAGCCCGCTCTCTGTGATTCTGTGTAACAAGAACACTGGCTCTGGCTTTGCACACAATACACTGTCCGGGAGGGGGGGGGGGGGGGCA
>NW_017307198.1:225170-246598 GCF_000935625.1 Nanorana parkeri
GGGTTTGGCTTTGCAAAAAAAAACGTTGCCGGGGGGGGGGGGGGGGGTGACACTATGAATACTAATGAATGGAGGAAGAAGAGCACAGAGAGCTCAGTTGTAATATACAGAGTCAGCCATTTCTATGAGGAGATGAAGAGGAAAGCTAGCAAAAAACATAAGTTTCTGTGATCATAAACAAAAGGTGGAAACAGGCTTTTTAAACAATTGTAGAAAGGTTGAATCAGTGTTAAAATAAATTGAAGGGACTTTCTGACTAATGATATCCTGGAAACTTTGCCAGTATACAAGAGATTTTTTTTGTTGCTCTTCATTTTTAAAGCCCAACTATATACAGTATTTTCTTTATGTTTGAATATAGTGTGGAAAAAAACATTTCCCTAAAGTTTTCACTTCTGTCTGCAAGCCCATTAAGGAGATTGTCTCTCACTTCCTGTCCCCCGACAGTGTTTGCAGTTGTCAACAGGACAAGATGGCACAGACCACAATAAAACCATTGCCACAGGTTCTGATCCTTCTACAGTCTACTAAAAATCTTTTTTTTTTCTTTGTTCTTGTCAGAGAGATTTCCGATCAATTCCAATCCTGACATGATGTAGAAGGAAATCCCCCCAATAAAACCTGACCAAGGTTCTCCTAAGCCCTTCCTTGCTCTATCTAAAGCTAAATTAAAAATAATTTGGCTGAAGTTGGGCTGGTGCATGAACACAGATGCATAATACTACAAGGTAAAACAAAACACCTATATATCTGCCAAATGATCTCACTGTTCGCATTGAAATACATATAAGCACAGCTAGAACAGAATAAAAATGTTTAAAAGGTTATAAAAATAAGCAGAAATGTAACAATACAGCTGCATAACCATTAATATCTAACCCATGACATTTATTGCAGTATTCTAATAGCAATGATCCTGGCTGGAATCCTAATCAGAGCAGTGTAATATCCTATACTTACCATTGCCAGGGGCTTTATCTCCACAATGGATATTCATGAGTTTATTTTTTAGGTGCAAGGTGGTTGTTTCTAGCATCTGCTGGGATATCTGGTGAACATTGGTCGTAGAATATAGTTTACTTTTAACGAGGAGGCAGAAAGCCGTGGGACTTCGGTAATCTTCTGTTTGGTTGTGAATACATCTGCAAAAGGGACACTTGTTGTTTTCGGGCAAATGCTTGACTTCACCTTTCTTTCTTCATGTCACCTAAGGCAGAAAACAAAACACACTGTAACCATGATTCACTTATTAAAGTAAAGTCACAAAACCTTTTTTTTAGTTTGTTATAATGTTGGGAGTGGTCAGGAGCTGCCAAGGGTGTGGACATTTAAAACAAAAAAAATCTACTTGTCCAAGGACTAAAGCGGGGGGCAATCTACTTGTCGTGATACCAGAAATAATTTTAACCAAAACCATATTTAAACCCCCCTAAGAAGCGCTTCTCAATTGACAATGCTTAGCAATGAGTGCTCACAATTTGCGAGTGAAATTCAAAATCCATAATGCAGGGCTACACTGGACAGCAGTGTGGGGTACAGGTAGCACACCCGTACCAGCGGAGGGGAAGGACCATCCGCTGAAAGGTAAGTATTGTTATAGAAATTTATCTCGTATTTAAATACGCTGCGCTTAAAAGCACAGTTCTCTGCTCTCCCGGGAATAATCCTGCTGAACGCGCTCAGTAAGGAAACACAGACACTCGCTGTTGTCTCTTCAGATCCTCAGTTGCTGTCCTCTTCACTTGAAGAAGACTTTTTTTATTTATAGGGGTAACACACAGGAAGTACTGGCCACAACAGCCACCACTTCCTCATAAAACAATAGAATACAGAGCCAGCCAATGAAACACATGTATACACCTGAATAGACAATAGAAAAGGGGAGGGTATGCTCATGCATGTGAAGCAACGTGCACAGTTACCAGCTGCTAGTTCATGTTTCACGTGCACATTTGTTAACAATAGATTTTTCCGCCAAAAACACTTACACAAAGGAAGCAGCATGCTTGCACATGGACGACGCCATCTTTAATCTCCCTTAACACTGGAGCGAACTTTATCCAGCATTGCTCAGTGAGCAATGCCCAATAAAGTTATTATGATGCGCATTGATGGGAGCTTATCTGCAGGGACAATGCCATACTACCTCCAGTGCGCTGATCAGACGCATCAGAAATACGTACGCACGTTCCTTTCATAAAGGCAGATATGTATCTTAAATAATACTATGTTCTCAAAGCAAATGCATACACGCCACGCCAATAAATCCGCGCACTGCGCAGGGGCCCTAGCTTGGCATCCACACACTCGCTAAGAGAACATTGCTCCGCCACGCATATCCACTTTAATGGTTTATTCCCAGTGCTGAATAATCCGGGTCACGCTCCAACCCGGACACTGAGGCATGATGACAATAATCAACTAAAAACACATCCTAGTAAAATTTCCACAACAGTATTGAGCAGATAATTCAATTTTCCCAAATTACTTACTGGCAAGCAGGCCGCGACAAGTGATCAGGGTGGCTGTAAATCCGCCCAGATCACTTGTACAAAACAAGCGTTGACTCCCTGCTCTACATTTAGTCCTGCTTGCCCGTAGCAGGGCTAAATGTAGAAAGAAAACACCTTTCCCGCGTCGGGTAATAGGAATCACACACACCTAAGCTCTGATGTTATTTTCATTTGTTCTGGGAGAGGAGCGGTCTTTTGTGAAATCAGTCTCTGGACAGTAAGGCTAGCCACAAACTGATTGATTTCTCTTATTTAGTTCCACGAACTGAACAACAGAAATCATTAGATTCCCCCTTTCATGCTAAACAGAATAGACAAATGGATCCCCATCAATGGCGTTTGTATTCACCAGCTGCTGCTCCCGTGACTGCCGAATAACCAAACACTGTCTGCATCTGACTGGAATCAGGCACTGTTCAGATAATTATTTTCCACCTGAATTCTTCCACAAAAGTTAATTGAAAAAATTTTGTTGAACCGGTTTGTGGCGACACGGCTGCTCACGGCACGAAATTTGAACATGTCAGGAATAGGCTTTAAATATGAGCTGCAGGTGGCCAGCTTAACTAAGAACAAGTACCCCACAGGGTACAGAAATATACTATTTGCCCTGCTAGGGAGATACAGTATAGGGCCTGTGTGAGCAAGCTTCTCAAATGTTTCTCTCCCAATATAACTCTATGGGAATGTGGAAGCAGGTCAACTGCAGGTTAAGTGCACCTGAAATAAATTGTGACAGATATCAAAAGCATCTAAAAAACTGATATAAAAAAATTGAAGGCTGTCAACATAGGCTCTTACTGTCCCCATTTGTCCTAGAGGTCGTTGTCACTTCAGCTGAAAGTGCATATATCTCAATCATTGTTTGTATTGGCCACCTGTTCTGCCCTGCACATCAGTGTACAGTATATACAAAGGTTGCCAATTGGAGGTGACAGAACAAAACTGACTTCATCATTGGGTGTATTTATGTATTGTTAATATTTTAAAGTCGTGGTTCCAGAAACTGGCAAAGCTAGTTAGCAAGTTCCCTTGGGCGTTATTTGCAAAGCAGCATTTCAGTAAATGTTCAGCTTTTAAATATCTATTGTGTCTGAAACCCTGGAGCTGAAATTATTCATAAGCATGCAGACTGTCAAAAAAATATGAAAATATGTGCCGTTCTGCACACGTATGAACTGGTGTTTTCTGCTGTGTTGGCAATTTCAATATAGTTTCCCATGTTTAACTTTTGATTGCAAGCATTCCTTGTGCTCCAAGAAAGCCCTTTGCTACCACAACACTCTACAGTACATTTCCATAGGTAACAGACAATCCCATAAAGCGGACCTTTACCCCCTTTGGCTAAAGCTGAGGCCTTAAGCTGAACAAGGACAAAACATGACTTGCTTTGTAAACTGTTTCCAGAATGACATTTCATCTTTGAGCCACAAAACATTTGGCACTTGCACAACACATAATAACTACCATATTACACAGAAGGAGGCGCAGCACAAGTTGTAAAAAAATGCAAGCAAACATTCTCCACTTACCAGAATTAAACTTCACATGGATTTGGGGCAATTTATGATTTCTGCCTGGAAAATGCCAGGTTATATCAGGAAGGTTATGGCCCTTCTGGTGCCAGTTACATATAAAAGGGTCATAAAAGTCTCAGACTTATCATTGCAGCAATTCTGAACAGTACTTTAATCCGTTGAATGGCTTACACATGACATGTTTTGCTTGAAAGAAAACCTCACCGAGAAAAATACAGGGATTGCCATTGCGGACATTGATCTGAAAATGATAGTTGCCTGGCTAACTGTGAAAATACTTTGTGACACTGACCAGACCTGGGATACTGATTAGGAAAGTCAGAACTCTAAAGGTGGCCATACACTTTACAACCATCGCAAGAACTTAGTCTTGCGATGGTTGTAAAGTAATTTAAAAAACGTACGCTCTGCCCATCTTGGACAGGCAGATCGTACTCTCGATCATCGCAAGCCCGCCCCCCTGTGGGGCGGGCTTCCGATGACCGCAATGCTGAACGGGCAGTGTGCGCGTGCGTGTGCGCACACCGGCCCGTTCGGCATTTGTCTCCCGAGCATCATTCAAACCAGCCGAAAATCGTACGATTTTCGGCTGGTTTTCTAGCGTGCGCCTTAGACAAAAGACGTGCGACCGTACAGTAGAAACGGTCGCACGTCTTCGTTCACACTGCTCGATTCTCGTACGATCGTGGGATTTCCCGCAATTCTCATACGAGAATCGAGCAGTGTATGGGAACCTTAAGGGTAGGTTTACACTGGCGCTGAGACTAAAACACCTATAACATTTTTAGATGTATTTCAGAGGTGTTAGAAAAGTGATTTCTGAAGCTCTCTGAATGCCTTTTTTTTTGCAGGGGAGAGGGGCAAGGAGAAGAATGAGTCTTGTCGCAGTGCTCTGAAAATGAATGCCAAACGCCAAAGGGAGCGTTCAGAACGTGTTTACAGTGCACTTCCATTGACTTGAACGGAGATATCTGGCAAGCTTTGCAAGTTGTAACCCCTGCCAAACGCAACAGGTGTTTGCGTTGTTATGTTATAAAATATATTATGTTATGTTATAAAACATTTATTCTTACCCATATTTTTGGTAAAATATAAAAAAGTCGGGGTCACGTCGGGTAAATAGACACCAAACATGTCAAGCCTTAAAATTGCACCCACCCGCAAAAGTCGCAAAAAACTACCACACTGAAAATTGCCCATATACGCTTTTACCGCTCATCAGTTTAGTGTTATCAGTAATTAATGGCTCTAAAATGATTGCTCTCACTCTGACGTTTGCGGCGATATGTAACATGTGCGGCGCAATACACGCAATTGACGTTTTCGCACGTAGGCGCACCAGACGCATATCTACGTGTGTATGTGGGGGGCGGGGGACTTAAAAACATTTTTTTATTACCTTTAGGAAGCAAACACCTGCTTCACCGGCTTCTCTCCGGTTTCTGTACCGGAGAGTGACAGAGGAATGCGGAAGTGATGTAATACACATCACTTCCTGCATTCCGAAGAGGAGGAGGAGATCAAACAGAGCTCATGTACTAAAGAATTTATTTACAACGGAGTTTAATTACAACGGACGGACAGCAGGTGGTTAAAGAATTATTTATATATTTGTCCGCTCGTCACAGACGAGCGGACAAGTGGATTTTTCAGGCCCTGTGTGTATATAACACATTTGACATCAAATTAGATTTGAAATGGCCACGGCACCTTTATTGGTTTCAATTAATATTGAATTTATGAAACAAAGCTGATAACCAAATTAAATCACCAATTAAACCAACCGTAAATTGCTCAGCCATTACTACTCGAGCAATAATATAAATAACCTGAAACCAAACAAGCCTCCTGCAAAAAGGAGTGTGAAACCACATAAGAGGAGCGGTGACAAATTACACCCCTATAAACAAAGTCTTAAAGGAGAACTATGAGGTGAGTGCTTTTCACTCACTTCATAGTTCTAGCCGACCTGTGACAATGAGACTGTCACAGGTCGGCTCAGTAGATCGGGAGGTGAGCGAACACATACAGGCGTTCGCTCACCTCTCGATCCTGTCACGGCTCTCTGCCGTGACAGGGGAGGGGCTGGATTCCCCCCTCCCCGCTCCGCCAGCGCTGACTGGTGGAACGGACGGGGGAGGGTACAGCTGGCTCTGCCTCTAGATAAGCAGAGCCAGCTGTCAGTCACACAGCTGGGCGGATCCCGGCATAATTGTCAGGATCCGCTTCAGCATCTCAGCGGTATTCTGAGCCTAGGGTGACGGGAGGACGCTAGTTTGTGTCCTCCCGTTACCCTAAGGAGAACTATGGGGAAAAGCCTTAACCCCATAGTTCTCCTTTAACCTTCATTCTTATTCCAGATCAGTAACTCATTAAGTACCAAAGACATTGGACCAGCACGCCAGCCAGGGAACTAGTATAAACATGACAGCAATGGCAGGTTTCCTTCAACCACTTTTTATTGCCATACGTTTAGGGCTAGTTCACGCCAGAACTGCGTCTGCCGTGCAATGCATTTTGCTGCGATTTTACCACGAGCAATGCTTTTTTGGTTAAAATGGGATTTCAGGTGCATTTGCATGCGTTTTAATGCATTCCGTTGGGATCTGATGTAGTTGAAAAAGGGCAAGCAGTTTTTTTTGACTGTACTGGTGTGAATAGAGCACAAGAAGTCCCAAGGGAAAGTTTTGCGATGTATTTTGGATACAGCAGCCAAACTGGACTGACTGCATCACAACTACATCTGGTGTGAACTAGCCCTTATGAACAGCAAAGTGGTCAATGCTTATGTGAAGTGCTGTTAAACGTCACAGCAGAAACAAGCAGTGTGGCCATTAATATCGGTGAACCCAGCTGTCTTCAAACAGCTCACTGACACTGGTTTTCAGAGCCCATCTGAGCGGCTCTGTATTTCCTGATCTATGCGACTGGTCATAGAGAGACCAATCACACTGCTCACAGATGTAAACAATGTAGTGTTTACATCACGGTTAAGGGTTTTACCCTTGGCATGGTGACCTTATTGCCACCCACTGTGAATAGGATCAAAACATCGACACAGATCTGCAATGAGAATGAGGAAAGATTACAGCCAATAAAAAAAAAAAAAGATAACAGAAATGTTATTGTCTGTTTAAACATTACATAATTCACCATTCATTAAGCTGTGTATGTCATATAAAAATTCCTCGGTTTAAAAGGGACAGACGATTGTCGCCTGTATGCAGAGTTCCATGTTACTGCTCATAAGAATATGCAGTCAAATTGAGTACAGCTTAGGCCTCATTCACACAATGCTTAAAAGAGAACTATGGGGTAACCTTTTTATCAAATAGTTCTCATTAGGGTCACGGGAAGACATATACTAACCTCCTTCCGTGACCCAAAGCTCAGTATATAGCAGGCTATTCCTTGCTATATACTGAGAGCGCCACAGTCGGGACAGATCCGGACGACACTGTCGAGATCCACCCAGCTGCGTGACTGACAGCTGGCTCTGCCTATCTAGAGGCAGAGCCAGCTGTATCCACCCCCTCCCTCGTCTGTTCCTCCAGTCAGCGCTGGAGGATTGGAGAGGGAACTCCCTGTCAGTCACCGCTCTCTGCAGGGAGATGATTGGGAAGTGAGCAAGCGACGGTATGTGTTCCCTCACATCCCGATCAATAGAGCGACAGTTTCATTGTCACACGTTGGCTCTAACTATGAGGATGAGTGGAAATCAATCACCTCATAGTTCTCCTTTAAGGCTACGGCTGGGGATTCCTGTGGCAAGAACCTACAGATTCTTGAGGAAGGAATCCCAGTGGGTAAGTACAGATGCGGCTGCTGTGCCCGTTTAATTGAATGACAGGCTGACAGCGGCCACATCTGTCAGTGGCTGTCCTCATGTAATCATACATGGAATGATTACCTGCCGTTCAGGATAGATGATTGTCCAGGGAACATTTAGCTGAGCCTAATGTTTATGGTCAGCTCATACAGTGCAGGGGGTCTTGGGGAGAAGTTTTCAATGGCACTTAAAAAGAACTCTGGGTCAAAATGTCATTAACCCTTGCAGTGAGGCTACCCCCACACTGCAAGGGTTAAGTGCTAATTTTTGCCTAGGGTCAAAAATAAGTTATAGTCAGCTGGCCAGCTGTCACAGCTCTCCCTTCTGCCTGTCTCCTCCTCATGTCCTTTACCCAGGGATCTCAAGTCTCCCTGATGTTCAGGGAGTCTCCCTCTTTTGGACAGCAGCTCCCTGATGTCCGCAAGAGAGGCATTAAAACCAAAAAACAGAAAGGGAACCTCCCTGAAATAAGGTTTTGCAGGTTGGGATGTACCAGGGATGGCCAAACTGCGGCTCTCCAGCTGTGGTGGAACTACGAATCCCATGAGGCTTTGCAAGATTCTCACAGCCACAAACATGACCCCTGGAGAGAGATGCTTCATGGGATTTGTTGTTTCACCACAGCTAGAGGGCCGGAGTTTGGCCATCCCTGCCCTATACCCTGTGTATAGGACATGACGACTCAGGCCCTGTTCACACCTTTACGTTTTGTCGCGCGTTCAAGGCTCTATGAAGGCTCTACAAAACGTACAAACATGAAAATCCCATTGTTTTCTATGGGTATGGTTCACACCTTTCCGTATTTCCGCCCGTCTGAACGCCCTACAAAACGCCCTTCGCCCCAAACAAGTACATGTACTTCTTTGGGCCGCTTTTGTTGGGCGTTTCCATTGGGATACAGCCAAGTAGCCCTCGAAAACGCGCGTTTGTCGCGCGTTTTTTTACCGCGAATCGCGGTAAAAAAACGCGCGACAGACGGGCATATTCAATATGCCTAGGTGTGAACCCAGCCTCAGGGACATTAGACCACTGCAGCGGAGGGGGGGAAGAGACGCTCCAGGGACCAGTCCAAGAGCTGACTGGCTTGGAGGATTGGGTGAGTAAAACATTTTTTTATTTTTGATTCTTCTTTAACCCCTTCATGACTGAGGCCTTTTTTTCATTTTTTGTACCCATGTTATATTCCACATTTATCGCAAAAAAAAACCACCACAGCCAAAATTTGCCATAGGCGACACTTTAAAAGATGTTACCGCTCATCAGTTTAATGTTATCAGTGATTGATGTCTCTAGAATTATTGCTCTCATTGCGACATTCGCGGTGATATATAACACGTGCAGCATAATTGGAGCAATCGCTGTTTTTGCGCGTAGGCGCATGTAACGGATTTTTGCGCATCTATGTGGGGGACTTTTAACCCTTTCGCTGCCAAGGACGTATGGCATACGGACCTACAAAAGTGCTTCCAGCTAGTGTGTGTAAATTTGTGAGCATTTTTTTTTTTACACTTAACTTTGTTATCACATAGGGTGCTCCTATGTGATAACAAATTACAGGTCCCCTTTAAGGAGACATCATGGGTCTCTAAGACCACCTAGGGACCCCCAGAAAAGCTGATGAAGCACAGATCTGCTTCATCAGCTTCTCTCCGGTCTCTGTACCGGAGAGTGACAGAGGAATGCGGAAGTGATGTAATATACATCACTTCCTGCATTAGGAGAGCGGAGGGAGTTCGGGTACTGATCTCCCTCATTTCTCAGTGAACAGAGCCACATCGCCCGGGATGGATGGACCATCCATCCCGGGATTGCGGGGACAGCGACCAGAGGTGAGGAGGGGGGGGGGCACCCTCACTTGAATCATACAAGCGATCGGGTGTCTTTACAGACGCCGGACCGCTTGTATGTAAACGGATACCATATGTAGATCAGCACAGATACCGATACTAGTATCGGTGCATCCTTAGTGCCAGGGCCAGCTGCAAACGCTGCGCCCCTGGTAGTTCTGCCACTGACTCCAAGCTGTAGAGGGAATACAAATCTCAGCAATACATTATAGAGCAATGCAGAATACCATCAGCTATAGAAGACTACAAATCCCAGCAATACAGAATAATACCATCAGCTACAGAGGACTACAAATCACAGTGATACATTATATAGCAATGCCGAATGTCACCGGCTATAGAGGATTACAAATGCCAGCAATGCATTATATATCAATGCAGAATAATATGAAGCTACATACTCTATGCTGCTCTGGGGTGGCAGCCTGATGTCTCCAGTGGAGGATCTCAGGAGAGCTATGCATGGTCTCACCAGGAGGCCGGTGGGCGTGGGTGGCATGCTTCCACAGGAAGGAGGAGATGTGCAGCCGACTTGAAAGCGCTGTGAGGTCCCCAGAAGGCGTGTACTCGTGTAAATGCCCAGTATCGGCACGCTTAATATAAGGGATCATTTCTTTTTTTAAATGGTGGTCTGAGAACAGTGTCTTATAAATAATTTGACAGGCTAGATAAAAGAATAAAAGCCATATGTCTAGCCGCCCAAACTGATGTAACTGGATTATCCCGATTTTATCTCCCAACATTCTATTTTTATACCACGTCTGAACAAATGTAGTTTATAAAAAAAGTTTATATTTTACTTTGAAATACCATTTCCTCTTGCAAGGCAAGTTTCCCTTCCCTTTTTCTCTCAAAATTAAAAAAGGAACATTTGAACAATGACAAAGACAGGCTGTACACATAAAAACACTTAGTGATGGAATAAAAAAAAAATTCTGGAAAGCAGGAGGTATGTAAACAGGCATATTTATAAAGGAAGTACAAAGTGCATTAACCTATAATAAGCAATCATCTGTGAGCTGGTATCAATCCATAAGGCTGGGTTCACACCTAGGCGTATTGAATATGCGCGTTTGTCTTGCGATTCGCGACAACTGCCCGTTTCCGAGGGCTTCTTGGCTGTATCCCAATGGAAACGCGAGACCAAAACGCCCCAAAGAAGTACATGTATTTCTTTGGGCGTAGGCCGTTTTGTATCGCGTTCTGACGGGCGGAAATATGGCAAGGTGTGAACCAGACCCATTGAATACAATGGGATTCAGATGTTTGAGCGTTTTGTAGAGTGTTCGTCGAGCGTTGAATGCGCTACAAAACGTTCAGGTGTGAACCAGGCCTTAGGGTTAGTTCACATCAGAAACTGCATCACAACTCCATTTTGATGCATTTAAAAAAAAACTAAAATGCTGCATTGTACTAGATGATTTTATGGGCAGGAATTCACTCTCTCCTCCAAATATAGCACCCTGCTACAAGAGGGGATCGAACCATAAGTGGAGCTGGAACAGCGAACGGAGCCTCACCACCTTTAAACCCCTCTACCTCTTTCCACCTCCCCCATCCCTCCCCCCTCCCCCTCATTATCACTGTCCCCCTCTTTTTGTCTTCTTGCTTCTACATATTTCATCTCCCTGTGTAGTGAGGACTCTGTGATCTACCTTATATGTATTATGACATCGGTGATCCCGACATCGGTGTCGAGATCCGCCCACCTGCGTGAGTGTCAGCTGGCTCTGCCTATCTAGAGGCAGAGCCAGCTGTACCCGCCCCCTCCCCCGTCCGTTCTGCCAGTCAGCGCTGGCGGATCGGAGCGGGGAGGGGGGAATCCAGCCCCTCCCCTGTCACTGCAGATAGCCGTGACAGGATCGAGAGGTGAGCGAACGCCGGTATATGTTCGCTCACCTCCCGATCTACTGAGCCGACCTGTGACAGTCTCAGTGTCACAGGTCCGCTAGAACTATGAGGTGAGTGAAAAGCACTCTCCTCATAGTTCTCCTTTAACAATCCTTTTTGTCTACAAAATGTTTAAAATTTCAAAAAAAGAATTTCAAAAAAAGAATATAAAAACTAAAATGCTAATTAGACAATTAGGTCACTTCCTTTTTCCTGTCAGAGCATTTTCTTTGTTTGTTTTGGAGCTCAGACATGCTTGCTTTGTTGGCAGGCATGGTGATAGTGTTGGCTGCACCTACAAAGAGAAGGTCCCTGGATGATGACACAATCAATTCTGTGATTTGTTTTTTTATGCATTCCGTTGCATTTTTAAGCGTTTGCATACGTTTTTTGATAGGTTGATGCATTCCGTTGCAATTAGATGCAGCTAAAATAGGACGAGCAGTATTTTTTCTGACTGCATCTGAACGGACTGCAATGGTGTGAATACAGCACAAGAAAGCCCATAGGAAAGCATTGTGATGTATTTTGGCTGCAGCAGCCAAACTAAACGGACTGCATGACAACTGCATATGGTGTGAACTAACCCTTAAAGTGAAACCTAGTTGCTATGGGTCGCACTGTGCATATACACAAGGTCACAGCCTCACCTAAGCAATTTGTTATGCATTTCCCAAAGATTCCCATTACAGCCAAGGCTGCCCATTAACACTTGAGCATTGTGCTGCCACTCAAATTAACTTTTTTAGGTTTTCTTGGCTTTTAGAGGCAGCACCTGGAAACATGCGACATAGCGAGTTTTTGCACCAGGCAAACTCAGGCCAGTGAACAAAATATAGGATTCAGGAGTGTCTATGCTGATGTGGAAACTTTTATCTGCCTGGTGTGGGCCCACATGGACCTCTATGACCCCAATGATGCCCTTTACAAGACCCATGGCAAGCATTAAAGGGCCTGGAGAGGAAACAGGGCGTGAAGATTTTACAGCATTTGCAACTCTAATAACACAACGGCGACAACATACGACAGTGGCAGGCAACCTCAGATGTGCTGATACCACAAATCCCATCATGCCTTTGCGACTGGCAGTCATACCTGTAGCTGTTATGAGTTTTGCAATGCCTCATGGGACATATAGTTCAACAACAGCTGGCATGCGGAGGTTGTCACAGATGATACTGCTGTACAATGGGCAAAACCAAATGCCCGAAACACATGAAAAGGGGTTGAAAAGCGCAAACACAAAAAAAAAAAATGCTTCAAAGTCGTCTGAAAACACTAACGCTGAAGTTTAGGGGCTGGTGCAGACCTGAGCGATCTAGGACGCGTGGGCTAGATTTAAGATTAGTGAATGAGAGGAGAACGCAGGGTGTTAACTGGAGTATTTCTCAATTATAACAGTAGAATTTGGCTGTATTTACAGGCAAGTGTTCTCCATGATATGGGAGTAAAGCCGGGACTTTTATTAATCCCCATGTTTAATGTTGTTGTGCTTCTTCCAGTCATCTCATCCCTTGCCTGACTAGATTTCATTACATTTACTGCACTTATCACTATTTTATTGCATGACACCAAGCTTAACCTATTAGCACCGGTATGACAGGTTAAGAAAAAGTATGTCACAACCATGCCAGAAATGATAGCCAGCCATACAATGCTGGGGAGATAACGTGTCTATTTTTGGATCCCACTGTGTTGACAATTTTGGAAGTGGAGAATTACGTGCTAGAACATACCACATTCTGCCCTTCAGATTGCTGCATCACAAAATTGTCAAATGCAAACAAAGACTTATAGATTCTGTTAGAACAGGATTTGAAATAGAATCATAAAAGAGCAATATGATAAATAGAAAAATGTGAAAGTACAGAAATGAACAGGGTTATTCACAAAAGGGTGAATAGTTTGGAGAAGGCAGGAGAAGTGAACAATCTAGGCCAAAATAGCTGATTTGGAAAAATTCTCCAATTCAGCTTACTTTCCAGTTCAGCTATGTTGTCCTAGATTGATCACTTCTCCTGCCTTCTCCAAACTCTTCACCCTTGTGTGAATAACCCTGTAAGATGTCAGTTTTTAAAGTGACACTGTGACCTTGCCTATGCAGGGCAAAGTGTCAATGTATCTGCAAAGGGCATCCCTGTCCCCCTTATACTCACCAGCACTCCTATGCAGCTCCTTGCTTCTCTGCAGCTGGTAAATGTAACCACCATTACCGGTTATATGGGAGCAGCCAGTGTAACAAATGGCAAACGCAAATATAGCAAAGGATGAATTGGCTGTTAGCACCCAATTCATCCTTTGCTATATATGCGTTTGCCATTTGTTTCACTTTGAGATCGATATATACACACACACA
Source organism: Nanorana parkeri (assembly GCF_000935625.1). Taxonomy (NCBI): domain Eukaryota; kingdom Metazoa; phylum Chordata; class Amphibia; order Anura; family Dicroglossidae; genus Nanorana; species Nanorana parkeri. The sequence goes on from NW_017307198.1 coordinate 239,144, forward strand.
CACACACTCATAGATTAGCGTTAGGACCATAGTATACAGAGGGGCCTTGATGAGGCAGTGTAGCTTCCACTTATTTGGCAAAATTTGTGCAATTAAAATCTCTATTTTTAAATGAGAACTATGGGGTTAAGGCTTTTCCCCATAGTTCTCCTTAGGGTAACGGGAGGACACAAACTAGCATCCTCCCTTCACCCTAGGCTTAGTATACCGCGAGCTGTAGCTCACGGTATACTGAGACGCCGCAGTATACCGCCAGCTGCTGCTCGCGGTATACAGAGACGCCGCAGTATACCGCCAGCTGCTGCTCGTGGTATACAGAGACGCCGCAGCTGAAGCGGCCTATCTAGAGGCAGAGCCAGCTGTACCCGCCCTCTCCAATTCCGCCAGTCAGTGCTGGCGGATCGAAGCGGGGGGAATCCAGTCCCTCGCCTGTCACGGCAGAGAGCCGTGACAGGATCGAGAGGTGAGCGAACGCCTGTATGCGTTCGTTCACCTCACGATCTACTGAGCTGATCTGTGACAGTGTCATTGTCACAGGTCGGCTAGAACTATGAGGTGAGTGAAAAGCACTCACCTCATAGTTCTCCTTTAACCCTAATAGTAGGGTAATTTGTAATTTGTTTTCCAGTCTAGCTGGTAAGTGTGCTGGGAAATTTCTGCTTTTGTATGTACAGGCTTAGCAGCCAGTCACTAGGCCTGAACACTGTCACATGAACGGGGTAGTGACATTACTGCTTCCCCATGCTGCAAGGGAGCACAGGTAAGGGGAGTATAAGGGGGTCAGGGGATGCTCCTTGCAGAGAAACTGTCACTTTGCCCAGCAGCGTGACCACGACTTTTGAAAACAAACCCAATGTGTCACGTATCAAATTCAATACTGCCAGCAGATATCAGGCACCTCCAGATACCTTCACATCAGGTCCTTTCTTGGTGTAAGCACCCTAGATGTCAGGAATGGCCAAGTGTTAGAAAATGTACTTATTTCTTGGCATCACTATTGTCCACTGAAGCTGCCCATCTAAATAATGGGCCACAAGTGAGGCTTGGGAGATGAGGAATGGGTGCTGCCATGCTTCTGATTCTAAGCACCCCAAGCATTCTGGACATAGGGAGGGCTTACACTGAGGAACAACCTAAGACACCAGGAGTTGCCTCCTATGTGCTGACTGCAGAAGACAACTTTGGGTTCATGTTAATATTGCAAGTAGAGCTGTGTTTTTCTATAACAAATTATAAAAAAGGTGGGGAAAAAGTAATTTGGGGTTTTGGCCCGGCAAATTCTGCTGCGGAAGGTACGTGCATTCATTTCAATGGCACCCTAAACACGCCTCTCACCCACAGTGTGATCACCCACACTGGAATGCACGGTCTCGCATTGCTGTGTGTTCCAGTGCAGTGCGATTCCAAAAAATTGTGCATGCACTTTTATTCTGAAGTAAACTGTAGGTTTGTAACACTGCATTTGTGTATTTTATTTTAAATTAAGGGTGGTATTTAAAAAATTTTATTTGATTAATCGAAAAAATAATCTGCCAAGTACCGGTAATCGATTATAAAAATACTCATTAGTTGCAGCTCGATAAAGGGTCACTCATGGTTCTGAAATCACAAAACATGATGTTTTCTTTTGTGGTCTCTCCCTAGTTTAAAAAGGCAAAGTCCACCTTTACCAAAAAAATAAAAACACACACATATTCATAAAAGAAAAAATGTGCATTTATTATTTCTTTGCATTGGAGCCAGTAAAGCATTGCAACCAAGATCAGTGGATCACGGGTGCAATGCGCTGGCTCCTGCAGACTCTTCCAGTTGTCCCTGGCTGTACCGAGGTGTGGACATTAAGTAACAAGGATGGGAGGAAGTGTCAGTGGACTACAAGTACTACTGGTGGCAGATGGGACTTATAGTCTTTCCATTCACAGATCCTGTCAAAGTATCGGTCAATAAATGACACAGATGTCATTTTTTTTCTGCTCGCGCGCGCCCCCCTAGCAGGCACGCACGGGCAGAAAAGACCCGACCAATGCAAACAACCGTTACCGGGTGTCTCACATATAGACGATCGGCGGCTCCATAGCCCACCGATCGTCTATATGTGCTCGTTTTTACGGCGCAATGTCCCCTAATGTCCACAGGTGACATTAGGGGTCCTGGAGACCCCTAATGTCACAAAGCAGTAAAGATTAGCAGCCCAGCCATCTGCTGACTGGAAATAACATGATACACTCATACAAGACATCATATTTACCTGACTTAAAACAAAAAAGGTTTTCACTTTTTTTTTCCAGTGATGCAAATAAATAAATCTTTACAATCCCTTCGAATTATTTCACAATCTGACAGGCAAATACTTTACCATGAGAACAGCATCTATGATAATGAGAGTATATGCATGTACGTTGTGCTGGATTTGCATGCAGTAAACCGTTTGCTGCGGCAGACCTTCCATGCCCTTGGACACAGAAGTAAAGCAGAGACTATTATGAAATCACATGATGTATTAACGCCGTTGTCTTCCCTCCAGCCATCTCATCCCTTGGCTGTGTCCTTACAGCAGCTGTAATTACGGATTGGAAGCTGATGGAATCTGAATACTAAAACAGACCATATGTATCTTCCTACAGTCACACAGACCTCGGATTATGACTCATCCAGATCAATATAAATGTTGGCAGATTAACACATCTAAAAACAATCGAAATGATGTATAAAAACTGAAGGTGTCACCAATATCAATAGTGCCAAAAAAACCCCCCAAATAATTAGTTTGCACACCAACACCAAGATTTTAATATTCTAGACCCAGTGCCGATAGTGACATCATCACCTTGCTATACATAGCCTGAGCAGAGCTTGTGGGAGGGACCCAGCATGCCCTATCCACTACGGGCTGTCTGCAGAAAACTACAGGAAGAGGCGGGTACAAGACCAGTCACCCTGCACAAGGATAGAGAGCACTAGTGACCAGTCTTTACTACAGGAAGCTTCTGTAGAGACGCAAAGTTTAATGCTGCATTACTGAACAGATCTAGAAGAAATACACAAAGCACCCAAAGATTCAAGTAAGAATACACATACCTCTTGTATTTAGACAAAATGTATATTATCCCAGAGTCCAGCTTTAAAAATCACTCAGCCTCATAGTTCTAGCCGACCTGTGACAATGAGACTGTCACAGGTCGGCTCAATAGATCGGGAAGTGAGCGAACACATACCGTTGCTCGCTCACTTCTCGATCTATCCCTGCAGAGAGTAGTGAATGTCACTCATGGCTCCCCGCAGGGATTTCCCCCTCCACGATCCTCCAGAACGGACAGGGAGGGGGGCGGGTACAGCGGGCTCTGCCTCTAGATAGGCAGAGCCAGCTGTCACTCACGCAGCTGGGTGGATCCAGACAGTATTGTCGGGATCCGCTCCGGCGTCTCAGTATACCGCGAGCTGAGCTTTGGGTGACGGAAGGACGCTAGTTGGTATAATCCCGTTACCCTTAGGAGAACTATGGGGAAAAGCTCTGACCCCATACTTCTCCTTTTATATCACGTACGGCTCCCTCTCATGGGCAGGGCCCTCCTGGATTGGATTGAATTGTAATTGTATCGCCTTCCTTTATCTTGTAACAAAATCCCGGCACTAAATAAATCCTATACAATAGTAATAATAATAAAAAAGATAACATGCATGAGGCATTTCTCTGCAGGCTAAAGTGTGACAAGCACCATCAAGAATAAATTCTACCAATTGCACTGTAACATTTTCCCCTGAAAGGGAATGTGATGCTGTTACATGCAATAACCACCTACAAATACCATATATTTACACAGTCTATATATTCTCTTCTGTCCCAGCGTGGGATTGCTTTCATTTCCCCATAGCAATCCCTGCAAAAGGGGATAGCTCCTGCCATAAAACAAGCATTGTATACGTCTCATGTACCTCTCTCCACCCAACACACTTCCCGTGCTGCTTGCACATCGGCACACAATGCAGCTCAGAATAAAACACAACCTGGCCATGTGACAACTCGAATTAAGCAGCCTCGGCTCAGCTGACAACCAGGACATCCTGTTGGCTGAAGAGATTTGCGCAGGGCAGCATTGGACACACAGGCGTGACAATAAAAGATGATTCAAGATCTCCCAGCGACATCTTATTTCCTAAATGACTCTTGGTGCCAAGTGTACCAACTAGGAGTTCTAGAAGGCTTTTGTCAGCGGCATGCCAGGCTCCTTTCAGTGTCGACTTTGGCTCAGCGAGTGCTGTAGGGGGATTATCCCTTTTCAAGTCAATTTAATTACTTTAGTCTTATAAGAGGCTTGTCACTGAAGCTTAAAGATTAAGAAGCTGGATAGTCTCAGAAATGCAGAGGACGTTAGCCAAAAGGGTTGTGAAACAGACTCAGTCATCAAAAAAACAAAAATGAAAAGATGCCTTCATGTATGTACCTAGAGATCCTCACACATAGCAGTCTCTAACATTCTGCCTTCATGTATGTACCTAGAGATCCTCACACATAGCAGTCTCTAACATTCTGCCTTCATGGCGGACTGTGAGGTCATTTTTCCAGGCAAAGCTCCAACATTTTTTGCCCTTCTACATTCCCATTGGCATACTACAGGATGGACAATATCATATGGAATTCAGGAGCCAGTCCGCCCAATCTAGGAGCCAGCTCTATTGAAAACACTTAGCCTGCATTCACACCTGAGCGACATGAAATATGCGCGTTTTCAGCCCGTGTTTTTGTAGCGCGCTTTACGCATAAAAAGTCAAAGATTTGCTCGCAAAAAACGTATGACATTTATTTGAATAGACCAACGCAAAACTGCAGCAAACCACAATGCTGTCAGAATAAAAAAAAACAGAGCTTGCAGCTGATTGGCTGCAAGCCCTGCCAGGCCAAGAATTTTCTAACCTGCTCCTTTGATCAGCTGATCAAAGGGATGGTCAGAAGTCTACTGACAGCAGCAACCACTGTGCGAATTCAGGCGAAAGCGGACAAAATTTGTACTATGTATACCCGACTTAACATTGGGGCTGCAAGCAACTTTTCTCATTATGGATTAGTTGGTTGGATCCCCTAGCTCTCTCCTCCACGCAGGGAGGAGGGCACAGCAAGCAGTGGGCGGGTGCAATAGCCAGTATGCTATTGGCTATTGCAATTTAAACTGGCCAATAGCAGGCTGGCTTTTGCACCAGCCCAATACCTGCTGTATTCACATTCAGCTGCTGTCTGCGGAATCTTTCCACTGGCAGCTGTCATTCCCTGGCTGAAGCTATGCAAGCGCCATGTGCTTACATTACAATAATTAAAACAAAAAATGTGTATGTATGTATGTATTATATATATATATATATCTAGATAGATAGATATATAAATAAAAAGTCGGTTTCGGTGTGACAAATTCTGCTGTGGGAGGTGCGTTGCAGTGCCATGTATGTCAACGGACCCCAAATGGGCCTCCCACCCACAATGTAATCGCCCACACTGGAACGCACAGTACCACAGTATTCCGAAGCAAACTTTAGGTTTGTAACACTGCATGTGTGTATTTTATTTTAAAATTAATGGTGGTATTTAATTTTTTTATGTGAATAAATCGAAAAAAAATATCAACCAACGAATCGATAGTAAAAATAATCATTAGTTGCAGCGCTATTCCTAATGCTATACCGGAGGCCTGCTGAGCAGAGTACGCTGCAAGTGAATACAGCCTAAACTGGGAGCTATCCCATCCTGTAACTGGACAATGACAAGGAAGCAGCAAACATGTGAGACCACCACTCTACTTTCTCCTCTCCCAGACTGACTGCTAATTTGCAGCAGGCTAACAAAGATAGATTCTGGTCTTTTTTTGCCAACTGCATGGAAAATAAGTTTAATGATTGTAGTGTGGCTTTTATTATTTAGCCGTAGTTCATCTTTAATTAGCTGCATACAAGGAAACTATCCTTTAAAACAGTACTGGTCATGCTTGGTAACGCCTGGCTAAGTCAGTAAGTGATGTCAATGTTCCTGAAGTGGCTGTCTCTGAATGATGTGTCTGAAGGGCACACACAATGTATCACTTATTCATGGCTCAGGTCACACTTTAACCCTTTCCAGATTAGATCACTTGGCATTTCATGTGCGCTTGTCTTGTTAAAAGGAGAACTATGAGGTGAGTGCTTTTCACTCACCTCATAGTTCTAGCCGACCTGTGACAATGAGACTGTCACAGGTCGGCTCAGTAGATCGGGAGGTGAGCGAACACATACCGGCGTTCTCTCACCTCTCGATCCTGTCACAGCTCTCTGCCGTGACAGGGGGAGGGGCTGGATTCCCCTCTCCGATCTGCCAGCGCTGACTGGTGGAACGGACGGGGGAGGGGGCGGGTACAGCTGGCTCTGCTTCTAGATAGGCAGAGCCAGCTGTCACTCACGCAGCTGGGCAGATCCCGTCATCTACGTCGGTATCCGCTTCAGCTGCGGCGTCTCAGTATACCGCGAGCTGTAGCTTGCGGAATACTGAGCTTAGGGTAACGGGAGGACGCTAGTTTGTGTTCTCCCGTTACCCTAAGGAGAACTATGGGGAAAAACACTGACCCCATACTTCTCCTTTAAATATATATTCTGCATTATTGTAATGTCACGTTGTTTTACCACAAAGGAGGACTCTGGGATCAAACATTAGTATCACAGGACGAAAAGAAGAAGTACTACAATCCACACATTCATCCTACTAAACAAATGAGAAGTGAACAGGAACTGAAACTCCCAGGTAATAATAAACCGAAAGGAGTACAGACACAACAATGTACTATACCTCAAGTCATAAGGTTTTTGCTTTGTTGTTGCTTGTTTTAAAGCCTAGGAAAACAGAAAACGTACCCTCGCAGTCTAAGGACCGCTGACGTCATCATATCCAAGGCAGGTCCATTGACCTGCATTAGACATGAGGAGGCTGAAGAACATTCCAACATCTGGAACAGAGGGGAGCATTAGTAAGCGCAGAATGACGCAGGAGCGGAGATCAGGTGAGTTGTACAGCTTTATTTGAGCTCCCTGGACAAAACAAGCACTTAGCTATTGCAGTGCAGGGGTAGGGGTAGGAGTACACCCCCCCCCAAGTTCTGCTTCAAGTTGATCATACACTGGTTGAATTGTGCGTGGCCCTGCTAGCACAGTTCTGTTTGACCAAAGTTCTTTTGTCAATTGACTTTTATTAAAGGAACCAGACTGCAAATTGTTGAGAGAACAGTGCCTGTAACTAATCAGCTTTTTGGGGGGAAACATGTTGTGGACCCCCTCCATCCTCCAAGGCCGTGGACCCCCTCCAATGCCATGGACCCCCTCCATCCTCCAAGGCCGTGGACCCCCTCCATCCTCCAAGGCCGTGGACCCCCTCCATCCTCCAAGGCCGTGGACCCCCTCCATCCTCCAAGGCCGTGGACCCCCTCCATCCTCCAAGGCCGTGGA
>NW_017307198.1:246739-251444 GCF_000935625.1 Nanorana parkeri
GGGGGCGGGTACAGCTGGCTCTGCTTCTAGATAGGCAGAGCCAGCTGTCACTCACGCAGCTGGGCAGATCCCGTCATCTACGTCGGTATCCGCTTCAGCTGCGGCGTCTCAGTATACCGCGAGCTGTAGCTTGCGGAATACTGAGCTTAGGGTAACGGGAGGACGCTAGTTTGTGTTCTCCCGTTACCCTAAGGAGAACTATGGGGAAAAACACTGACCCCATACTTCTCCTTTAAATATATATTCTGCATTATTGTAATGTCACGTTGTTTTACCACAAAGGAGGACTCTGGGATCAAACATTAGTATCACAGGACGAAAAGAAGAAGTACTACAATCCACACATTCATCCTACTAAACAAATGAGAAGTGAACAGGAACTGAAACTCCCAGGTAATAATAAACCGAAAGGAGTACAGACACAACAATGTACTATACCTCAAGTCATAAGGTTTTTGCTTTGTTGTTGCTTGTTTTAAAGCCTAGGAAAACAGAAAACGTACCCTCGCAGTCTAAGGACCGCTGACGTCATCATATCCAAGGCAGGTCCATTGACCTGCATTAGACATGAGGAGGCTGAAGAACATTCCAACATCTGGAACAGAGGGGAGCATTAGTAAGCGCAGAATGACGCAGGAGCGGAGATCAGGTGAGTTGTACAGCTTTATTTGAGCTCCCTGGACAAAACAAGCACTTAGCTATTGCAGTGCAGGGGTAGGGGTAGGAGTACACCCCCCCCCAAGTTCTGCTTCAAGTTGATCATACACTGGTTGAATTGTGCGTGGCCCTGCTAGCACAGTTCTGTTTGACCAAAGTTCTTTTGTCAATTGACTTTTATTAAAGGAACCAGACTGCAAATTGTTGAGAGAACAGTGCCTGTAACTAATCAGCTTTTTGGGGGGAAACATGCTGTGGACCCCCTCCATCCTCCAAGGCCGTGGACCCCCTCCATCCTCCAAGGCCGTGGATCCCCTCCATCCTCCAAGGCCGTGGATCCCCACCATCCTCCAAGGCTGTGAACCTCCTCCATCTTCACATGTTATGTACATCCTCTATCTTATAACGTCCTATACACAGTGTACACAACATGATGACTCGCAGGACCTTAGACCAGTGGGCAGCAGAGGGGAAGAGAGGCTCTGCGGAGTAGTCTAAGAGAATGCCGTCTCTGAGAATTGGGCGAGTATAAAGTTGTTATTTTTGAACCTAGACAAAAATGAGCACCTAACCCTTGCAGTGCCGGGGTAGCCCCACTGTAAGGGTTACAAAACCTTGTCCCTGGAGTTCTGCTTTAAAGTATGTAACATGACAGCGGAGCACAGTACTAGGGCATAGTCATTTCTAGGGTATTTTAAAAGTATAGTCCAACTTTTGCAAAAAAATAAATAAAAAAAAGGCACACACAATAACAAACAGAAATGTGGATTTATAAATTTTTTGCATTTAAGCCCGATTAGTGGATCAGGGAATGCAATGCTCTGCCTCCTGCAGACTCTTCCTCCCAGCTCCTGTCCGTACCAAGGTACGTACTTTCAGCTAAGGAACAGTAGGAAGTATGATGACGTGTGGTGACATCATTGCACTTCTACTCCATTCAGAACTACAAGTCCCTCTCCTGGGGTAGCCGACGGGTCTTGTAGTCTCTCCATTCACAGATCCTGTCAAATCACCTATGAATGGATGATGCAGCCGTGTGGGTGGAGCTAAGCACACCCACACCAAATTTAAATTCTAACAGGGAGGAGAACCTCACGATTCAGGTAAGTGGGGGAGGGGATGTGACCGTGTGTTATGTTACACCCTGAATATGGGTGTAATATGAAACGCGGCCCTAAAAGTAAAACAGGAAATATTTTTCCATTTGTCAGCCTGTAGATTAATGATACAATGCAAGTAAAGTTCTCTGTAAAATCAATGAACAGCCAAGTATCAGATGCTGAATGAGAAGAAAATATCTGGCCATGCAGTGTTAGTACATGGTCATAAATAAATATTGATGGATGGCAGGAACATTGACAACTATAAGGAAACGATGACAACTCCCACACACACACACTGGTGACTGTAGATCTGTAGTCAGGACAGACCACAAGAGACATCCCGGATACAAAGAGGTCAAACAATCCATGAAAGATGTCAGCGCATAGCAATGTGTGTCCAACTATTCTAATCTGTGCATTATGGATGCATGCCACCCACTGGTATCCCAGAAGCAGAACATACCACCCGGCACGAGGAATATACCCGAATATTCTAATACTGTAGTCAGCACTGTACCTCTCCTATTGTCACCTTCCTCAGTTCATCACTGCACACAGACAAGGGAAAAAACCGGCAGCTTCATCACCCTTTTCAGCTTCACGCTCCTACTAAATGGTCTATTCCTCTGCACCAGCCCGGCCTCAGTCTGGGGAAAGTAACCAAGCCTCGATCTAGGCAGAAGAAGCCGAGCCTCGATCTCTGGATAGCAGTAGCCAAGCCTCGATCTGATATCTTCAGCCAAGCCTCGATCTGATATCTTCAGCCAAGCCTCGACTTGATATCAGCAGCCATGCCTTGATCTGTTATCATTATCAGCAGCCATGCCTTGATCTGTTATTATCAGCAGCGCAGCCAAGACTCCATCTGGAAAGACGCTGTCAAGATACCATTTGGATAGTAGCTGTAAAGCCTCAATCTGAGTAATAGCAACCAAGCCTTGATTTGGATAGCAGCAGCCATTCTTCTTATATTTCTTTCCATTACTATGAGCCGCCACCCCAAAAAAAATTCTACTGACGTTCATGGCGATATCAAATATGTGTTCATTATTAGTTTTCTGTACCCATAGTAGGGCCCAGAAACAACAGTGCATAATGTTGACACTAAATAAAAAAGTTTTTTTTTTAAAGGAGAAATCTGGGAAAAACTTCATAACTCTTGCATTGGGGCTACCCCTGCACTGCAAGGGTTAAGCGCTCATTTTTGCTAAGATAAAAAAGTTATGCTCACCTAATTATCGGAATCAGCTTGTTCTTAGACCGGTGCAACCTTAAGGTCCCCACACACCTTACAATAATCGCGGTAAATCCCGCGATCGTACGATTATCGTAAGGTGTGTGGAAGCCGTGCGACCTCTACTACTGTAAGGTCGCACGACTTTTAACTTACGGACATGTTCGAAAACCCGCCGAGCATCGTACGATGTTCGGCGGGTTTGTGGTATGTCCGTACGATAAAAGCCGTACGGGCCGGTGTGCGCAAGCGCACACTGCCCGCTCGGCATTGCGGTCATCGGAAGCCCGCCCCTCAGGGGGCGTGGCTTGCGATCATCGCAAGTACGATCTGCCTATGCAAGATAGGCAGATCGTACGTTTTTTTAAGTACCTTACAACCATCGCAAGACAAAAGTCTTGCGATGGTTGTAAGGTGTGTAGCCAGCCTTAGACCTTGGAACCTCTTTCCTCCTTCACTGCAGGGGTCTAAGTTCTCGTGAGTCATCACATTCTATACATAGTGTATGGATGTGAGGACACCAAGGGACATACCATCGCTGCAGGAGAGAGGCTCCAGAGACCGGTCGAACAGCAAGCCAGTTTTGAGGATCGGGAGAGTATTTCTTTTCTTTTTTGCACCTAGACAAAAACTAACAGTTAACCCTTGCTGTGCGAGGAGGGTAGTCCCACTGCAAGAGTTAACAACAGTTTAGCCCCGTTTAATCCTAACTAAAACAAACTGACACTGACCCTAACAATAACCGAGATCAGGCCCTGACACTAGCGTATGTTTGTTCGCATAAGACCCTGGGCTGTTGGCGACAACTCGGTCTCCATACTGTGGATACACTATAAAGAGCACTCCTAGCACAGAGACCAGTGCGCATATATGCAGCGTACAGGAAGAAACCCCTATAATATATGAGTGCACTTCACGAGTGCTTCCCTAAAGTCTCTTTGTCTATTTTTTTGTGATTTGTCAGTGTAGACTTAGTCAGCTTAGCTGTGCTGGCTCAGTGTACTCTATTAAGTGCGGTGATCATTCTCAGTCACTGGCTGTGCTGAGTGTTCACCAGTAGAGTGTGCTAGAGATAATGCTTCACATTAAAGCGGACCTTTACACTCAAAAATCTAATTCTACCGATGCATCCCTCTATGTGTGATGATTAATAATAACATTGACATGTCAGATGTAAAATGCTGTGACTATGAAATACTTGTAGAGCATTCACTTCCTGCTTTGAAAGGGCAAAATGACTTCAGTTTGCCAACGCCATGCACACTGGGATTGCCTTGTCATCAGCAGAGCATTGCTGGGAAATCTCATCTCAGTAAAATAAATTTTCCTCCCCTGAGATGATGTGCATGGTCACATGTCCTAGTCACATGTGCCAGAAATCCAGGAAGTAATAGGAGAGCTAGTAATCTGCCCTTAGTAAACATGGCCACTGTCAGAAGACTGGGGAAGAAAAGGGTAAAGGTCTGCCGTGATGGAAGCAAAGCTGCAGTTGTCTCTCACAGGGATGGTGAGTGACCGACTGAGCTGGGAAGCACCACAGGAACTTTCCCACTGCTATCCCAGACATTTCAACTCTCCCGGATGTTCCGGGAGTCTCCCGCAATAAGATAGCGGCTCCCTGACACCCGGGAGAGAAACATTTTATCCCGGAAAGGTTTACCCTGCTTTCTCTAGTAGAGTAAACCTTTCTCTGCAGTTTTTTTTTTTTTTT
>NW_017307198.1:252077-275826 GCF_000935625.1 Nanorana parkeri
TTTTGTTCCCCCCCCCCCCCCCCCATGGGGGTGGGGGACAGAGGGCACCTCCCTGACATGAGAAGGGCACCTCCCTGAAATGACTTATTTCAGGTTGGGTTACCTGCTATCCTACCTTGAGTTAAAGACTGAGCAGATTTACATATATAAGGAACCATTACACTGAGATGTATTCCAGCCGGTAGAGTACTCTGATAGATGGACTTATAAAGCTAGAAGACCGTGCAGAAGACCAAAGGACTATATTTAATGTAATTCTTCAGGTATCCTGTGCTCCCTTTATCCCCCCATTTACCTTCATGCACGTGCACATTAAATATGATAAAATCTACTCAAAGTGACTGGCGCCCATTAATTCAACACCGCAGGAAATTATCTACACCCTGAGAAGAAATGTGCCTGGTTACCAATAGTGCTACACGACCATATAACACATATATCTGCTTTTTGCTTCTTTGAACTGACCCAATCTAACCCAGATACTGTGAGATCTAGCGTCAAATGGAGAGTTTTTGTAAGGACTCACTCCATGAATTGTAGGGCTTTTTATCCACTTTTATTCATCCAAACATCAAAGTAATATAGCATTCTGCCCACACAGGGGTTGTTCAGCATAACAACGGTGTTAGCATCCAGTGCCACAAGTCTCACTTTCCTGGCCACACCTGCACATTACGGCTCCATAGACTTCTGTTGGGCCATCTGCCTTTGTCCCCAGCATCGAGGCACAGCCCCATAGAAGTCTATTGGGCTGTAATGCACAGGCGCAGCAAGGAGAGTGAGACTTGTGACACAGAACGCAAACAAACAACAGAGGTTGTTGACAACAGACAGCCATTGGATCAAAGCAAGTAGGTATCTGTGGTGGGGCAGGGTGGGTAAGGTTTGGTCAGGGCAAAGGGGCAAAAAGAATAAGTACACTTATCCTTTAAAACTGCACTGACATGCATAAATTAGAGATAGGCAAATCAGAGTGTTGCCTCACTGATGTCCCCTCGCTGGTTGCTGGCACATTCACGAAACAGTAGATAGAAGCAGCTCTGATCATCACTGTCTCTTTGCTCTAGTCCCTCCTAATTGAAAGGAGATCTTTACAACCCTTTTTAAAGGCCCCTCTAAAATTAGATTCTACTATTGTAGGATTGTAGTTTTTATCATAAAATGTATTTTTCAGATCCTGTGTTTTACAATAAAGGTTTCTGTAGCGGGACAATTACACCTATACCTCAAAAATTGTCTCAGAAATTATTATTATTATACAGGATTTATATAGCGCCAACAGTTTTTCAATATAAGGAAGACATTACAATCACAATACAATTCAAGACAGGATGGTAAGGAGGGCCCTGCCCCTGAGGGCTTACAATCTAAAAGGGAGGGGGAAGTGATACATGAGGCGGTAGCTGTGTGAGGATGAATTGTCTGAGAAAGTGATTGTTCAGTGGTCAGGTTGAGGAGGGATAGGCTTCCCTGAAGAGATGAGTCTTAAGGGATTGACTAAAGGCAGTCAGAGTGGGAGATAGACGGACAGGTTGGGGTAGAGAGTTCCATAGGATGGGAGAGACTCTAGTGAAGTCCTGGAGGCGAGCATGGGAGGAGTTGAGGAGGGAGCTGGAAAGCAGGAGGTCTTTTGAAGAGCGGAGGGGACAGTTAGGGTGATACTTTGAGACAAGGTTTGAGATATAGCCGGGGCCAGAGTTGTGGATGGCTTTGTAAGTCATTGTTAATATTTTGAATTTTTTCCTTTGGGCCAGTGCAGGGATTGGCAGAGGGGGGATGCAGACACTGAGCGGTTGGTTAGGTGAATATGTCTAGCAGCTGCAATCATGATAGACTGAAGGGGGAGGGGCCTGTGTAGAAGTAGGCCAATGAGGAGGGAGTTGCAATAGTTGAGACGAGATATAACAAGGGAGTGGATGAGTAATTTTGCGGTTTCATTGGTGAGGAAGGGGCGTATTTTGGAGATGTTACGGAGGTGGAAGCGGCAGGATTTGGATAGTGATTGGACGTGGGGAAGAAAGGTGAGGTCCGAGTCAAGGATGACACCTCGGACCTTGGCATGGGGGGAGGGCTGGATAGTTGTGTTATCAATCTCAAGGGAAAAGTTGGGGGAAGGTGCACGGGGGTAGGAAATACCTATCATGAGGAATACTGCTAATCCAGGGTCAATGGTGGCCACTTCTTGTTGCCACAAAAACATTTTGATCAGTGTCTCAATCTTCACACCATCAATATAGATCTCTAAATCCAAGCAGGGAATCTTCCGATGTTACCGCTTTAGTTTTAACTCTGGAATGGAAGCAGTTGTAAAGCCAGCAATTTTGCCAAGCTAGCTTTGAGACGCTTGTCATGGAGGTGATTGAGTGCATATTGTTTTATGTTCAAGCAGCTGGGGAAGAGACACCTGCCTGGTCAAGAATGCAGCTGGAGATGGTAGGATGGGGTTTGGAGACCTAGAGCAAGACTGAAGCTATGCTTGACACTACTCTGCATGCCCTGTGCTGACCCTCTTTATCTCTTGAAGTCCCATAAGGTAGCTTTTTAAACCCTTTGTAAGATTTCCAACACTATCAGCAGCAGATGAAGATTCTTGTGTAGTGGGGTGAAAGGTGGAAAGAGAGAAGCAAGAAGGAGGAGTGCAGGCCTTTTGCTGACAACTGGTATTATTCATGTGCTGCTCCCACTGAACTGTGTGGTAAACAGTCCAACAGCCATGCTTCTCCTTATGCATATGGTACCAAAATAACTAGTAGATTTACTATGCTTGACACTTTGCAGGCAGAGGATGCAAATCACTATGCTGAGCTCCGCGGAGTGGACCTGAGCACACCAGTAGCCTGCTCCTGTCGAGCAGTGCCATCTAGTGGAATAGGGCTGTTCCCTCCACTCCTCTGCAAGCTGCCCCTGCCCCTGCATGCCGTCCTGCCTCGTTGATGTTATGCCTCTCCCTCACTTTCCTTTTCTGCAACCTTTGGCACCCAGGTACAGTCTGAGACCTCATTATTTCTCCCACTCTTCTCATTGCTCAAGCCAACTTAGAGGTGAGCTGCAGCTGTAAGAACATTACTGCCAGTTGCATCTTACTGCCTGTTGCCCCATCCCTCTATGCTCCTTGTGTTCTTTTCCTCAACATCAGATTAAATTCATTCCTGTACATCCTCCTGCAGCAAGTTACTGATGCTGCGCTGAAATAATACTGGTGACTCCTTCATGCCAGTTTGTGAGGCAATGGCAGGTGATCCACTCCACCAACTCTTACTCATGTTCTGCTGTATAGTATGTGCAGAAAAGAAAGGCAAAGGTGCCCTGTCTCTCAAAGGCGTGGCCCAAACACTGTTTTGGCCTGTGAATGCATAACCTGCTCACCCCCTAATGACTATATATGAAGAATGGGTCAGCGGAAGAGAAAATTAATTAAACCATGTTTGAAAGGGCAGCTGCCATGGCAGGGACAATAAATAGATGATATTTTGTTTTTCTGAGCAGGCTTTGTGGAGAGTTTGAGACGTTTTTAGAGCTACTCAATAGTAAAGATTTGAAATTAGAGTTCACCTCAGTATTTTGTCGGTAAAAGATTTGCTTCCTGGATTTTGAGGGATATATTGATGATGGGAAGATTGAGACCACAGTCCTTCAAAAGCAAACCGATAGAAAGGTTTTGTGCCAACAAATAATTTCCATACTGACCCTGGATTAGCAGCATCCCTAAGAGCCAATTTTTGATGTATAGGATCAATTGTTGCAATACAGAAATCTCCATGATAAAAAAAAAAAAATCACACGATATGAAGAAGAAATTGTATGATGAAAAAAAACTCAACCCTACAGTAGTAGAGTCTACATTTAGAGGTGCCTTAGATAGGATGCAAAGTAGAGGGACTAGAGCAGATAGAGTGGTTATTAGATCGCTTCTATCCATTGTTTTATGCAAGTGCCGGCAAGCAGCAAAGGGGACATCTGTGAGATAAAAATCTGATATGCATATCTCTGATTGATGCTTATAAGTATGGTTTTAAATGTTCTTTTTAAATTTGCTACACTAGAGGAAACACTTCTTATTTTAACAGTCAATTACAATTCATTTATTGTTTGGAATTCATTTATTGTTTGGAATATGAAATGAATGTACAGTGGAGTCGAGATATAAAAATAAAACAAAATGCGCACCATTGTTTATGGCTCTTACTACAGGTACAAACAGCAAATAACGCACACATATGTGATATCACAGTGAACAATGCCATCGGTGCTGCTATCCAAATTGAGACTTGGTTGCTGCTACCCAGATCGAGACTCGGTTGCTGCTACCCAGATCGAGACTTGGTTGCTGCTACCCAGATCGAGACTTGGTTGCTGCTACCCAGATCGAGACTTGGTTGCTGCTACCCAGATCAAACGTTGGTTGCTACCCAAATTGAGGCTTGGTATAATTCAAATGAAAACTTGGTTTAATCCAGATCGAGGCTTGGTTTTAGCCAGATCAAGGCTTGGTTTTAGCCAGATCAAGGCTTGGTTTTAGCCAGATCAAGGCTTGGCTCCTGCACTTTAGATCGAGGGGCTTGGTATTATCCAAATCGAGGCTTGGCTCCTGCACTTCAGATCGAGGCTTGACTCCTGCAATTCAGATCGAGGCTTGGCTCCTGCAGACAGTGCAGAGGTCTACACCGTGAAGCCGACTGATCGTGAAGCTGAAAAGGGTGATGAACCTGCTTGTTTTTTTTTCTCCCCCCCGTTATCTGTGCTGAACTGAGAGACTTGAAAATAGGACAGGCACTGTGTTGGCCATACTACTGTAAGTAGTGGCTGGTATATTACCCATGCCAGGTAAAATGTTTTGTTTACATATATACATTGACACTGTGACTATAGTGTGTACTGTCGTGTTGTCATTGCGCAGTGACAGTGGGGTTTGAAATGTTGGGGGCAGCATGATTTTATACCCAGTAATACTGGCATGATGAGAGAGAGAGAAGGCACAGGTCAGCTTGTGAATTCAGTAATGTCACACAACCAGGAATGTTATACTGCATTATGCCATTCATGTGTCCCACATTATGCCCTTATTGACCCCCAGCTTACTGGCTGCTCCCCTTTCTCTGGTTCCCTCCTAACTGCTCCTGAGAATAGGTGTTCCTCCAAGTTACCAATTAGTCTAGTCATTATGTCACCCTCCCCTCCAACAATGGGGGTGCCTTTCCAGGTGCTGTCACTCAGCACACCACAGCAAGCAGCACCAGCAGGAGTTCCCCCGAAATGTCCCTGCCGGCAGTGGCATATCCGGGGTATAGCACATACCCTGGTTGCCACTTGAAGGGGGCGCTGCTCCATGGGTCAGCGAAAGTTCACCAACTCACAGAGACATCAGTGACAGCAGACTGCCGCTGTCATCATTCAATCTCCCGCCACTGGTGGTTGGTTGCTAAGACCATCTGCCATCCTAGCAACCAACCACCAGCAGGTGGGGGGAGTTCAATGAGCACAGCTGGTTCAATAATGCCGCTGGTGGTTGGCTTCTAGTACTGCTCGGTGCCCTGGCATCCAACCAATGACCTGCTCTGCCTAGCCAGCATTCAGGGAGAAAGAGGAGGATGGAACTTCCATTGCTCTGCCTCCTCCAGTCTGTGCTCTGCTTCCTACACCCCTCTGCTATCCAGCTTCTGTCTGTCTGAGATTTCTCTTGACACTGATGTAAGGGGGACTCTGAATCCCTAAAGTCCCTCCTTTACATCAGAGTCCTTCATTACATCAGAGTTCCTGGAATTCTGATGTAAGGGGGAACTCTGGGTACTGAGTGCCCAGTGTCCCCCTTTACATCAGAGTCCCCAGGAGAGGAGATACTCTGTAATCTCTAGTGTAAGGGGGGACACACTAATGTAACGGGGGTGGGGGGGCGCTGATGTAAGGGTGGAGGTGCTGATGTAGAGATCTGCACCCCATACATTATGCAGTCCTGACTTCTGCACTGCATGCATTATGCACTCCTGACCCATTGCCAGAGTAGGCTCAGGTTTTATTTAATCATACCCTTTCAGCCACTGTTAATGCAAATAGGCCACACCAACAACCTTCTGCGACTTGCATAGCGCGCCACATTGATTTGTTGCCCAGGACAGGCGCCAAGGGCATTTTATCTCTATTTTAAATATCTGCTCCATTTTGAAAAAGTCTGTGACCAATTGTTTTGGGGCATGCTAAAAATCAGGGTGTGATTTTGTGGGTGTGGCTGCAAATGGGTCAGTAAGGTGTCCCCGGATTTCATTTTGAAAATATGGTAACCTTAAAGGAGAACTATGAGGTGAGTGCTTTTCACTCACCTCATAATTCTAGCCGACCTGTGACAATGAGACTGTCGCAGGTCGGCTCAGTAGATCGGGAGGTGAGCGAACACATACCGGCGTTCGCTCACCTCTCGATCCTGTCACGGCTCTCGGCCGTGACAGGGGAGGGGCTGGATTCTGACTGGCAGAACGGACGGGGGAGGGTACAGCTGGCTCTGCCTCTAGATAGGCAGAGCCAGCTGTCAGTCACGCAGCTGGGCAGATCCCGGCACAATTGTCGGGATCCGCTTCAGCGTCTCAGTATACCGCGAGCTACAGCTCGCGGTATACTGAGCCTAGGGTGACGGGAGGACACTAGTTTGTGTCCTCCCGTTACCCTAAAGAGAACTATGGGGAAAAGCCTTAACCCCATAGTTCTCCTTTTTTAATCTGGGGTGACCCAAGAGATATGTGCAGAAGCATTTTTTAAAGACACACAAAGTGTGCAGTGTTAGTATAGATGGAAACACTAGCTAAATGCCATTTAGTAAGCTAAAGCACTAAGGCTGATGTAGTGATGGAGTAGCACTTTCAAATGAGAATCTTTACTTATTTTGAATGAGGTAAAATGGTGGAATTTCTCGTTGGAAAGATGACTCATTCGTGTGCAGAGAAAATGTAAAACAGGATTTTTGCTTGCAGATGATTAGTTCAATGTGAAGTTGTACTAGACTAAGTGAATTTTCACTTAGCTTAAGCTGGCTATACACCTTTTTAAGATTTATCTTTTCACTCGATTACCCCATCCACACTAAAGAGTTGTTTTTTTGTTTTTTGTTTTTTTTTAAGAGACAATGTCACCTTTCCCATTCAGGGCAAAATGACATTGTCTTTGCAAACAGCCCCCCCAAACCTATTGATAGCTACCTTGCGCTCTATCCAACCTCCTTCGCTCTTCCCTGCATTGCAGCCAGCACTGAAATCTCCAGTGTTGGCTGGTGTCAAAAGCCATGGAGCACCTTCCTCATCACTGTCGCATGTTAGGAGGTCACATGTTCCCCCTGTGTGTGGGGGCCCTTGGTATTGTTGCCGGCTGCAGCGGAGGAAGGATCGCCAGGGAGGTGGTGGCAAGGTGAGTGTCAGTGGAGGCCCTTTGCAAAGACGCTCTACCTTTTGCCCTGATGAACAAGGTGGCAGCATTAATGAAATGCAGACTTTAAATTATTGAAAATTACTTCTGAATTAAAAATAAGTTTATCTAAACCCATAGACACACAGCCTAATGTATGCATAGTGTGTATATTCCATTACCAGTAGCAGCAGTTAGGGTCCATTTACACATAGCGTTTTCTGGCATGAAGACGCACACATTTTATCATACACGCAGATTCAGCACGTTTGCGGCTACTACACACGTTTGCATACCGCGTGGACGTTGCTCAGGTGTGAACCACATACTTTGGAATGCATTAGGTTTTTGTGTTTGCACGTTTCTGTGCTTAATCTGCTAATGTGTGAACAGAGCCTTATTCAGTAGACCCATGTCCATGACCCATGTCATGTGCCCTTTGCCCTGGTCCGCACAGAGCCGATTGCTATACAAAAAACAAAAAAGGACTCAATTTAAATAAAATTATGTTAAAACACATTAAAACAATGCTTGATTTTATGTACAATTATTATTTCAAAAACGGTTACACTCTTTTCAGCCACTCCCAGTGATACTCCTGCACATCATGCAGGAAGGCTCAATGATTGCGACTGACAGCGGAGCACGTCCAATTTGCCCTCCTGTTTATCAAGCCACAAGACCATTGGGACTGCACACTTCTGGATGTGAACTCCGCAGGGTGTACACGCAGTCACGTGACTTGACTGTGTAAACAAGTCTAAGGCCTGGTTCACACCTGAACGTTTTGTAGCGCTTTCAAAGCATGACGAACGCTCTACAAAACGCTCAAACATCTAAATCCCATTGTATTCAATGGGTCTGGTTCACACCTTGCCGTATTTCCGCCCGTCCAAACGCGATACAAAACGGCCTACGCCCAAAGAAGTACATGTACTTCTTTGGGGCGTTTTGGTCTCGTGTTTCCATTGGGATACAGCCAAGTAGCCCACGGAAACGCGCGTTTGTCGCGTGTTTTTTTTTTACTGCAAATCGCGGTAAAAATGCGCAACGCGAACCACGCAACAAACGCGCATATTCAATACGCCTAGGTGTGAACCCAGCCTTAGGAGCAATGAGAAAGTGCCCATCTATCAATCAAGCATCATATCTTCCTACTCCCAAGAAAGAAGGACATCTTCCACCACAATGTATTTAGGCAATAGACACAGCCCAATTATGTGGACTATTACTAATTTATAAGCCACAAATCCATTGGATAAACCTAAAACTTATTTTTCACCATTATTTTTCATCTATACTGACTTTTTGAAATAGCAAACAAGATAATTATAAATAAGATTAGGGTAATTACAAACTAATAAAAAGACATTCAAAAGAATAGAACAGCGCACATAGTAAGAAAACATACTTTTACAGCTTTACCCCCATTCACATGGAGTGTTCTGGGATTCCTGTGGCAGGAATCCCAAGTGTCCCGTTCAGATGTGGCTGCTGTGTCCATTCAAGTAAATGACTGGGTGACAGTGGCTGCATCTGTCATCGGCAGTCTGCATGTAATCATACTTTAACTTGCAAATATCAGGCCTTTTATTTAATTGTTAAATCAAGTTAAAAAATGGTGGCTCTGGCAAATTAGAAGCATTGATAAATAGTATGTTTACATATGGAATGACTATATTATTAATCTGTATTTCTTTAAATCTAGGAACTTGGGTGGACTCATGAAAGATCCACCACTCAATAATTTAATGTCTCGATGTCTTGTCTGGTAAGCCTAATTAAATTGATTATAGATTGTATATACCCACCAAGCCCTTTTTACATGTAGTGCAGTAGGTTGATGCTGGAGAGAGCAAGATGTGTGATTCCAAACATCTCCCCTCCGGAGGAGGCACGTTTCAGTGAACGGGAAGATTTACTTTAATATCTATTATTGTTTCTAGGACCCTTATCCCTAGTGCCTGGCCTGCTTATTGAAAGGCCCAAGGTTAGGTTGAGTCCCTGCACCCCATGTCTTGCTCTCCCAAGGTGTTGTAGACACCTCTCTGAATTTCTAACCACAGCCATAAAGAAGAAAACTGCCACATTTAAAAAGCACAGCAGAGCAGTTTACAATTATGCTTTAGATAGATGGATAAAAAAAAATATACCCACATACAAAACATTGAAAGTGCTATGTAACAATTTTCTACAACCGTTCACAAACAAATGTTGTCATTACAGGACTGTTCCTGCCTGAGACGGACACCTGTGAAATCTATAAGTCCGAGTAAAGAGTCGACTTGCAGCATTTATCCACACTGGGTAATGAAACATCTTATGTGTTCTTGTATTGTAAGTTTTTTGGTGTAAAAATAAAATAAACCTAACTGGTTACATTAAGATATTAACAGAAGCAAGTAGCACGGTTAAAGGAGAACTATGAGGTGAGTGATTTTTCACTCACCTCATAGTTCTAGCCGACCTGTGACAATGAGACTCACAGGTCGGCTCAGTAGATCAGGAAGTGAGCGAACACATACCGGTGTTCGCTCAACTCTCGATCTTGTCGCAGCTCTCTGCCGTGACAGGGGAGGGGCTGGATTCCCCCCTCCCCGCTCCGATCCTCCAGCGCTGACTGGCAGAACGGACGGGGGAGGGGGCGGGTACAGCTGGCTCTGCCTCTAGATAGGCAGAGCCACCTGTCAGTCACGCAGCTGGGCGGATCCCGGCACAATTGTCGGGATCTGCGCCAGCTGCGGCGTCTCAGTATACCGCAGGCAGCAGCTCGCGGTATACTGTGGCGTCTCAGTATACCACGAGCTGTAGCACGCGGTATACTGAGCTTAGGGTGACAGGAGGACGCTAGTTTGTGTCCTCCCGTTACCCTAAGGAGAACTATGGGGAAAAGCCTTAACCCCACCCATAGTTCTCCTTTTAAGTAAATGATAATCCTAGCACTAAATGTGTATGGTACATATAAAAAAGCTAGTAGTTGTTTGGTGTCTCTGAAACTCTCCTCTTTCTTCCAGGGAGACGAGCTGCCTCAGTGCTGGATTCCTCCTGTTCCGGAAGGGCATGATGTACCAGTGTGCTCCTTTGAAGCCTCCAGCTATGAGCTCCAAGAGGAACTCGGTACTCTTGTTTACAATTCTAATGTGATATAACTTGCTGTAATGTTGGAACAGAGCAGGGCTTCTAGGTACAGGAAAGCATGTGAGCCTTTCCATGCTACAGTCTCGAGCCCAACTTGCCATTTCCCAAAACCTGAACATAGTGACTTGGGTGGGGCAGTAATGTCATCCACCTGGGTAAGCTGCAACACCATGCAACAAGGGAGCTTACAAAGGGTGAACTCCTGAAGCTGGGAGGTGGCATGAGAGTGTGGGTCCATGCTGGGGAGGTGAGCCATTAGGATACTTTGTCCTGAAAGAGCAAAGTGACAGTGTCTCTTTAGGTCTCAATTTTAGTTAAAACTAAGACGTTTTATTTTTTCAGTTCACTTTTTTCTTGAAATGACAGTTGTTTATTGACAGTTGTGTGGTACTCTTAAAAGAACTGCATCTTTTATTTACTGGTTGATTGGTTTCACCAATTTACACCTGAGACAACCCTTTCTTAATCATATGGGGTATGATTAACATAATCTAGAATAAAGTAACTTGCACATCCACTTTACCTGCACCTAATAGCTGATAGGTGTAAGCAGTGCTTTACTTGCATTTGCTAGTTGTCTTCTGGAAGGTTTTGCTTGCTAAAATTTGAATTGTGAGGACATGATCTACTAAGAAACTTTGATATTTGTATTTAGTGTGTTGTCTGTTTTCTGACTGTCGTTTAGAACATATTTGTTTGGATCTTACAGGGAAAGGTTTTAACAATTTAACTACAATCTACCTCGCTCAACATATTCCTACGGGAGCATCAGTCACAGTGCAGCTTACAGATTTAGATGACTGTTCCGATGAACACATCAAATACTTACAGGTAAGCAGGGTGAAGCCATTACAGAAAACTAGCCACAAATGGGTTTGTGCAAGGATCTTACAGGGTTATTCACAAAGGGGTGAAGAGTTTGGAGAAGGCAGGAGATGTGAAAAATCTAGGCCAAAATAGCTGATTTGGAAAAATTCTCCAATTCAGCTCACTTTCCAGTTCAGCGATGTTGTTCTAGATTGTTCACTTCTGCCTTCTCCACACTCTTCACCTCTTTGTGAATAACCCTCTTAATATTCACTTCCAAGTTTATATACTTATAGGCTGTCTACAAAAGATTTGATTTTGCCTCCTTTTTTAGCTTAGCTTACTTAGGGTGACTCTGGGCCCTGAGAGTCAGAATGGAGAGACCACTTCACATTTAAGGGCCTGTATCAACAGGCTTTTGTTCGAATCTGAACTGCTTATCTCCCCACACAAAGCAATAAGAATTTAAAAACAGCTTGAAGTTAATGCAGCTTAGTGGAGGTCAGAAAGAGTTTAACTGCAGGTCAAATGTATCTGCTAATGAACTGTGAATGATCTCAGAAACATCTAAAACTCTAGCGGAAGTCCAAAACCCATTGAGTAGGGCCCCAATTTTTATTTGGAGCTGGAAGACTCTATGTGTTAGACCTTTGGTTCTCAACTGGTGGGTCGTGACCCAAAAGTGGGTCGTGACCCTGTGTTCAGTGGGTCGTCGCATGCCTTCCACTTTTCTAGGTGAGAGGCTTCTTGGCCTCCCCCTAGCGCAGCAATGTCAGTTCTCGTGCCAAGCAGCCATTCAGAATATGCTGTTTTGCACTGAGGCACAAGAGTATCTGCTTAAGGTGATGTGGGCTGGAGCTATGGCCGCTTGGGAGCTCGATCCAATATGTGCATTGCTTACAGCTCCCTCGCATGTCCTGCAGAGGTGCCTGGGCCGGAGTGATGTCACATTGTGTCTGTCAGTGTTTTTGAGTGCTCGTCACACTAGTACAGTGCGTTAATCGAACAGTCCTGTGCGATTAATGCACTGTACCATGCAATCTCACCTACTACGTGTTCTGGTGCGTTGCGTTGACATTCATTTGAATGGTTCCCCAAACGCACCTCCCACCCACAGTTCAATCGCCCCCACCGAAATGTGTGGCACCGCAATGCTGTGCGTTCCATAAAATAGTTGTCATCCCAATTTGGCTGTGAAAGGGGAAATGCACTTTAAGTAAAGCTAAATAGTTTGGGTAAATAAAACTTTTATTTGATAACATACTGTACGCAATATTTTTTGGATGTAAAGTATAGCAAGAAGCAGGTACTACTGTCTAATATGCACTGGACATTGCAGTGGTTACTCTGCAGTTTCCAAGTCATTCAGAAGATTCAATTCATGGAGTGGATTTTGCAGTGTCCAGTCGCAGTGTTCATAGCATAATGTTGCAATGAATATTCCATTATGGGGGGGCCTGATTCTGTGACTTTTACAGGTGATGTGACAAGGCACTCCAGCACTTTGTTTTGCCATTCATTAAAATAATTGGGGCTTCACTTGCTTTGTCCATATTGCTGCTGTACAATTGGGCCCCTAAATGTGCAGTTTCTCGCAGAACCCCAATTGTTGTGACTGAGTCTCTTTTAAGGATTGCTTGTACAAAGGAAATAGCTTATCCTGTGACAATCAAATGTCTAAGTTAAGTTTGAATTCCATTAAAAACGATATATTTCTTTGTGGAGGAAAGGTGATTAGGGCACCTTGTGTGTGATGATCTTGTTACCAATATAAGATCCCCCTATCTATGTCCTCTCATTTTAGAAGCAATAAATAAGAAAGCCGCACTCACAGCCTGTAAGCTGCTATCCATATGTGGTCTTCACCCTGGTGTAAGGCAGACAACCTGAGCTTCTTCCTCTAGGCGGAACATTAAAAATAGATAGTGGCTTACAGAGGTGGAGATGAGCCATGTGGGAGTCAGCACCCAGCATTGGGGGTATATATCTGCAGCAGAGCAACTGTCTTTTTGGAGGATTGTTGTTTATGTTTATTTCTGCTCTTCCTGCTGTGTTGGAAGGGCTCCAGTTAAAGGCCAAAGATGGACACAAAGTAGTTGATTTACTAAAGGCAAATAGGCTGTACACTTTGCAAGGGAATTTGCACTTTGCAGGGGAAGTTTCCCTCAGCTTAGTGAATGTGGAGAAATTTAACTTTGTAAAGTATACCCAAATTCCCTTGCAAAGTAAACTGCTAATTTGCCTTTGGTAAATCAACCCCAAAATGTAACGTGTAGTTGCTGCATACCCTTAAAGTCCTAAGACAAGAACAGAAGAGACAACAGATCTTCATTTTACAAAATTAATGGGAACAATTATTACACACAGCAGGTCACTTATCATCCTCCATGTCAAGCTAACTGAATAGTTATGGTGGAGTGTTCCATACATTTCTTAAATCATATAACGACATGGTCTACTTTTGTTTTGGATACTGTAACTTTTATATTTCTTCAGAATGAAGTGGTTATGTCTTCATTTTTCCGGCATCCTAACATTTTGCTATCATGGAAAATGTTTACTGTGGGGACCTGGCTTTGGGTTATTAATCCCTTCATGGCATATGGTAAGTGATGGATACATTTTTTTTATTGCATTGCAGTATGATTCTCACTCTATATAACTTATATGAGTACTGTGTAACGATTTTAACATACAGTCTAAAATGATTTACCTGTTCTAGCTCGGTTAGAACCTGTTCACACCTATGCATCATAATATGCACATTGGAACACATCAAAAGGCATGTTACTAGTCATTCCACTGTTTTCAGTGGGTCTGGTTCACATGCATATGCTGCAGCGCATCATGGGAAATAATTTTGGTTCCATTTTTTTATCCATTAATGTGCATTGAGGGGCTCATAGAAGTCAATGGGTGCGCATTAAAATGCAGAATACATTCATTTTGATGTGCTGCAAAAGCATAGTTACTAATGCCCACCCCTGGGTATGGTAATACACACTCCAGCTGCATGGTTACCTGTAGGGCTTCAGTTCCAAGGTGCATGTGCAAGCTACGGCCTTTACTTTTGCATGAACCTAACAAATTGCAATATGTGCTTTATGATGTAAGCTACCAACCCATGACTAGTTGTCCAATAATATGTGCTTTACATTTTTTAACTTGGAAAAAAACAATACAGATCTATATAGAAATACCCTGAAAGGTGTAGGTTGGCAACGTTTTTGATTGACTTACACAATGCTTGAGGAAGGAATGGATATTTTTCTGTTTGCACCTCTGCTATCGAGTGTCATTATTCATTCGGCATTTTACATACTGTAACATAAATTAAGAGGTTCAAGAGATGACAGATCCACTCTTAAAGAACTTCAGACTAAGCAAACAATTCTTCAGTATTGATAAGCACCCTTGCCCGAGGTCCTGAATTTGAATCTGATGAACAGCAGCAGACTGTGGGTATATAGTAGGTTCGTTCTCCAAGTGGTTTGAATGCCAGTTTACAGTGACCATTCACTTAAGCTAGACATCCAGAAATATTATTTGTCCTTGCCAATCCTAATGTTTAGGATCACCAGATCTTAGTGGGAGACATACTGTACCAATTTGCACTTCTACTGCATCTTTATCTTCAAGATACATGAAGCTCAATAAGGAAACCCTTGGTCCAAGCCTGTATAGTTGGATGAGGAATCCAGGCACAGACTGATTTCTGAGAAGCATTTGATTTTCTACATGATTTGTGATTTGTTATGTGGTAAATTGTGGGGCATGATGGTTCTTGGGAGGGTCCTTCTTTATAGCTAGGCTGGGTTGGACATAAGTCAGCTATAATTATCTGACCAATTGGCCTCCACGAGAAAGTATTAAAGGAGAACTATGGGGTCAGTGTTTTTCCCCATAGTTCTCCTTAGGGTAACGGGAGGACACAAACTAGCGTCCTCCCGTTACCCTAAGCTCAGTATACCGCGAGCTACAGCTCGCGGTATACTGAGACGCCGGAGCGGATCACGACTTAGCTGATGGGATCCGCCCAGCTGCGTGAGTGACAGCTGGCTCTGCCTATCTAGAGGCAGAGCCAGCTGTACCCGTCCCCTCCCCCGTCCGTTCCGCCAGTCAGCGCTGGCAGATCGGAGCGCGGAGAGGGGAATCCAGCCCCTCCCCTGTCACGGCAGAGAGCTGTGACAGGATCGTGAGGTGAGCGAACCTAGTATGTGTTCGCTCACCTCCCGATCTACTGAGCCGACTTGTGACAGTCTCATTGTCACAGGTCGGCTAGAACTATGAGGTGAGTGGAAATCACTCATCTCATAGTTCTCCTTTAAGGCTCGAGGATGAATTAAGCCACTGTTCTCTACCAAAAGTGGACTGACTGTTTAACTCTTTCCTGTATAGGGTCTGCTAGCAGCCTCATGAAGACTTATTATCCTGAAGGAATGAGTGAAGCTTTAATAGGAAACATTTTGTATGGAACATTAAAAGGATTGCATTATCTGCACCAAAATGGATATATTCACAGGTATTTGTATATACATAGTTACATAGTATTTGAGGTTGAATAAAGACATTAATCCATCAAGTCCAACCTATATATAAACACGTTTGTTTCCGGGACCTTTGTGAATGTTCAGTGGACAATTATCTCAGATATTATATTAAATTTAGCAGCGTTAAACCTAATCTTCTAATAATCATCCCATATATGTGACTAAAATAACTTCTATTGCTGAGCGGTATCCTACTATAAAGGAATGGTTATTGAATTGGCAATAACTACATATGCCAATGTTTGTATTTGTTGTTTGATGCCAAACGCTGTTGAAGGTCTGTCAGCGGACATTCTTTTATTTCAACACACAAAAATGTGAAACTGTTGGATTGGAAATGTGGATCATCATGTACCCGACTATCCTGCCTAATTAGTGTTGGGTCTGGAACAAGCATGCCACCAGTGAAGCCTGAAAAGTGTGAGCTCTCACCCTGCATGCTTATTCCAGATCACTGCCGGGATCAGAATGACAGCCCTGGAGCACCTTCACAAGAAAAGTCAGCAACAGAAGCTCTGCAATCCTCCTTCTCTTCCAAAGGATGGGTGTTGCAGAGCACACCATACTGGTTCAGTTCTGCAGTTTAGGTATTGTGGTGCCCTAGATTCGGACTGTTTAGGGATATTTCCCTACCTAAATTCCTTCCCAACAGGGCTCCCCCAATGGCTGGCTAGAGCACTAGACTACAAGCAGTGCAATGCAGAATGCAAAGGTGTGTTAATTCGTCTGTAGGACAACATACAATATCTTTCCATTAGACCATGGATTAAGCATGGCTGCATACTCCTCCTCTTCAATCTGCTAGAATGTGCTCACTGAAATGTTACATATAAGGGCTCATTTTCCCAAAGACTGCATACAATGCCTCCTGCTTCCACAAGACTGTGGGCTGTCTAAGTTGCATAAAAGGTCTCCCCCCCCCCCATTAGACTGTGGGCAGTGGTCATTGGACACTATGCCCCATTCTCCTCCTACATTATGGCCTGTATAAGCTGAATACCAAACCTCCTTCACCCACAAGACTGTAGACTGTGTATTCTGCATATTACATGAAAAAATATTCCTTTGTGGTTTGCCAGTGGAAGTACATATCTCACACTGGAAATCACTTTTGTGATCTAGGCACCCCTTGCCACATAATAGAGCCAAGTCTGTAACCCCTCATTAAAGTGTTATTAACCCCTTCATGACTGAGCTTGTTTTTGGTTTCTGTTCGTAAATGACTGACACACTTTTGACATTTTTGCTGTGATTCTTCCACGTCAGTAATATATACTTTTTTACAAAGTGCACCCACACATATTATATATATTTTTTTAGAGGACCGATAGGGCTATATATTTATATCACATATGTGTGTCTAACGCCTCACTTAGGACAAATAAAATATAAAAAAAAGAGGAAAAAACGTAAAAAAAACACTTTTTTCCCAGTTTTGATTTGTAGTATTTTTTTTAACAAAACCAGCACAGCTGAAAAAAAATGCAATACATACATTCATTTATTTGTCTCTTAATTTTTTTACACTTTTATTTTTTATTTTTTTTTACACTTTTTTCACTTTTTTTTAAACTTACAAATGTTATTTTATTTATTTAATTATATCAAGCAGTCATTGTGAATTAATCTCACTGTTACTGCTTGATAAATTAATACATTTTTGGTTATTATCAGGCTGCTACAAACTTCAGGACAGCCGATAATAAGTTAGTGACACTGATCCTGCAGCAGTTCAGGATTCAGCTGTCACTGAATGTTTCAGAAAACTGAAACATTCTACTTTCAAGAATAGATACATTATGTGTCTATTACATAACATTTTGTATCTATTCTTGAAAGTCAAAAGATTAAAAAAAAAAAAAGCCAGTATAGCTTGAGAGAGATATCTCTCTCGATCTATACGAGCTGTCAGAATGCCGGCAAAAGCTGGCATGTGTGTCCGCTCTGCTGTGACTCTCAGACACCCGATATTAAGGTATCGGGTGTCTGAAAAAGGTTAACCCTTTCAGTAATGGATCTCTAGATAGTTAGACATCCATTACTGAATGGTAACCGCTGATTCTCAGCGGTTAGCAGCCTTCTAGTGCAGCAAATAACTCGTCATGTACAGTGTACGTGACGAGTCATTTGGTCCCTTTGTGGCTGGACGTACAGTGTACGTCTCCCGTCACGAAGGGGTTAAAGTCAAAAGGTTTTTAAGCTATCTCACATGCTGAAATCACTTACGATGGATGCTGCTCCTTTTTAATATTTGAGTTTTCTGCAGAATCAGCTGGTCCCCTGAGCACTAGCTCTGATATCCTGTTGTTGGGTGGCTCTTTTCCTTGCAGGGTCCAATGGAGCCATCCTAGTGTGTGTTAGTCTCCACAAACACACAGCCACAGCAAAGCAAACTACTCCCATCTTCCCTGCTCCCCTCTCCTCCCTTCTCCAAGCTAGTAGATAGACAGCTGCTGGACACTGCCTTGTCCCTTGTGATCTTGTATTGGACAGGCAGTTCAGGGAAACTCAGAGAGTTGGAGCCAGCTCCTTGAAAACATGATGAGGGGAATTTATCAAAACTGGAGGAGACAGAATCTGGAGCAGTTGTCCATGGCAACAATCAGGTTCTATATTTCATTTTCACATATTAACTGAACAAACTGAAGAGAGCAGCTGATTTTGTCTGCTCCAATTTTGATAAATTCCCCTCGATAACTATAAGTACTTGGGCAAAAATGTAAAGAAATACTTTGGTGGGCAATGTTTATTTGTTTGATGATTTGATATGCAAGGAGCAGCTGCACATTTGATGATGTCATTACTCTACTCTGTTCATTCAGCACAAGCCTCCTGTCTTTCACTGACCTGCATGCTATGCATCACGTCTGTTTACAATGCTAGCCCTCCCTATACCAGTCATCTGGGGCCTGCTGTCCAGGGGATAACTAAATGCTTATATTAAGAAGTTCAGGTACTTATACTAATAAAGAAAAAAATATATCATTTTTTAAACAAATACATTTAATGGTGGACATTGTATCTGCTTGGAGTTTATCTTTAAAACAAGTGTTTCCAAATTGGATTAGTGGATTAGAGCTAGCTGAACAAAATTGCCTTTGCTTTAGTTTATTAGGACTGTTTAAAATGTGTCAACAATAAATTGTGTTTTATTTGTGTTTGTAGGAGTGTGAAAGGCAGTCATATCCTGATCTCAGATGATGGTCTTGTTTCTCTTTCTGGACTTGGTCACCTCTACAGTATGGTCCGGAGTGGTGAAAAAACTAAGGTGGCATATGATTTTCCTAGTTTTAGCACTGCAATGCTTCCTTGGTTAAGTCCTGAGCTACTAAGACAGGTCAGTTTTTCCTGGCACTAGTCATATTCAATTAACCTACCATGTGCCATATGTAATAGAATAAGCCTTCATTATCAGACCCCTGATATTTCCCTTTTTGAAATAGAAAAAGAGATTGAGGACACAGTCTTCAATCTCGTTTTCTGCAGCCCCTGTTATGAATGAACAGGAATCCTCTATACGGAGTGTTCCTGTCGATTCATAAACTGTGGATATAGTATGAGTTACTATGTCCACAATCATGAATGAACAGGAAGTGATGTAGAGCACTTCATGTTCATTTATAATTTGGGACACAGTAAACATGCAATGTCCTCAACTATTTACAAACACTCAGCGATCAGCTGATCGTTGAGTGCTTGTAACCACTCTCCATCCTGTATACAAAACTGTATCCAAAACTACAAAAACATATTTGACAAGACATACACATTAAGCTGTTTAAAACCTAGAACTTAAATTGCAAGTTTAAATTATATTTCCTTGCAAGGGATTTTTACACATCACACATTATGACTATTTTACATTTGTTGTATAGCAAAATCATGTAATAGTTTACTTCACAGACCAGTTTGCTGAATAACATCTTATTTTATTAAATAGGACCTTTATGGGTACAATGTGAAGTCAGACATCTACAGTGTTGGAATCACTGCCTGTGAATTAGCTACTGGGCGTGTTCCATTCATGGACATGCACCGAACTCAGGTAACTGTTATAAGTTTATCTTCCTAAACTAGCCTTTCTCCACCAGGGTGCCTCGAAATGATCACACAGTTATGCCTTTCCGTGGTGCAAGCAGGCCGCCAACCTCTTTTTGTTTTTGCGTGGGGTCCCTCCTTAAAATCCATATTAGACCTTTATGTAGTATAAGGGTCTGGTATGGATTTTGGAGGGGGCACAGGTCATCTTTTACATTTACGTTTTGTACAGGGGTGCCCTGAGATTTTGCATACTTTTAAAGGGTGCTATGACTGAAAAAAGTTGAGAAACACTGGCCTAAACCACATTCATGTCATTTCATCATCAAGCTGGTAACAGACTATAAAATAAAGTGGAACTCATGAAGTATGCTACAATTTGCCCTACCTTTTATCTTATGTTGATGTGGCTGTTATAGATATTATACAATATTTTGGGGTGTTTTTTATCTCCAGAAGAGCTGCCGTTGACGCACATTTACATATACAGTATGCTTACCCTACTTTTTATTCTTCCTTTTTTTTTTTTTTACAACAATAAAATAATCTCCAGCAGCACATAAACCTTTTTTGGTTGCACATGATTAATAGCATGGCATTATCATCCTGTTTCTTTTTAAAACTTTAGTAAAGCTGACATTTTGATCTGTTATTTCTTTACATTTTAACCTGTTAAAAGTCGAAACTAGATTGCAAACAGCTGCATTAAAATACTCACCTTGTTTAAAGTAAATCTTTCCCTACCATAAAGTTACTGAACAGGTTGGAGCAGTACAAGGAAGGCACTTACCTATGCCTGCACATAACTTTGAAGTACAACTATGGCTTCTTATTAAAAATATGTACTGCAGCACTTAATTATATGTGCATCTACACTTACAGCTTTCTCCTGGTCCCCCAAGTGCCACAAATATTAAAGAGGGCATTTACCGTGTTCTTTAAAATGAAAACAAGTCACCTTTAGAAATGTTTTAGTAATGACAATCTACAAACAGATACTTCTAGATAACTAGATGAAAGTAGTCACTCGCACTCCATGATATTAAAGTCAATGCTGTTTATTGACGGAGATAACACACATCTCCTTAGCGACGTTTCGAGACCATGCGGTCCCGTCCTCAGGCAAACAGAGAGTTTGCCTGAGGACGGGACCACATGGTCTCGAAACATCGCTAAGGAGATGTGTTTTATCTCAGTCAATAAACAGCATTGACTTTAATATCATGGAGTGCGAGTGACTACTTTCATCTATCTACATTTCACGGAGGCATCCGTTGTCACTACTGCACCCACCCAGTTGGATTTGGGTTTTTGTCCGGTCAGGAGTGCGATGGGACAGGAGGATTAAACTTCTAGATAACTGCCGGCCTTTTATGCTTTGCATACCTTATTTTTATTTTCTTCCCCATTCTTCTCAGAGTGGCCATTTCTTACTAAGGGCAGATTTATCTACCTCCTCCTTACTTCCTGGATGTAACGCCCCTAACTGCTCTGTCAGGATCTCAACGGCAGAGGCTTGTAACATCAACTGTGGGGCTAGTATGGGAGTAGGTTAATCCTGTTAATGGTCACGTCAGACTGAACTCCAGGCGTCGCTCTCAATCTTAAACGGAGAGTTTGGAGTTGCTAGCATCACCCACCATTATTTCAGTACAAGGAATTAACTAATTAGTTCACTAAGATCATGGGGCAGAGAACATTAAGTAATGGCCAGGATTAAGTTATATGTATCTTCAGTAACAATGATATGGCAATGTGTCCAGGGCAATGATGATAATTCATGCAGTAATCAGCAGTGGTCATATGGCTATGGCAGTAGTAATGGCAGTAAAACATGCAGTTAATTGGCAGCAGTGATAGTTCTAATCCAAGGAGTAAATCAGCAGTATACTATGGTAATCCTGGCATCAGTAATGGTAATAACCCAAGCAGTTAATCAGCAGTATCCTATGGCAATATGGCAACAGTAATAGTACTAATCCAAGTAGTTAATTAGCAGTGTCTTATGGTGATAAGCAGCAATAAGGATAAGAAGCCAATTAAACAGTACAGTCTCTAGGGGTCAGGCAGTGCTGACAATGGTACTTGCGGTATTATGCACAGGACGGTTCCTCGAGAGGGAAAAGGGTTAGTTGTCTCCTGTAGTCCTGAGATTCCTCCGTTCTGTGCAGGCAGAGTGGTATCCGTTTGGTTCTCGTGTGGGGGAGTTTAGCAGGGCGTCGACTCCATTAGTGGAACGCCGCTGCTAAGCTCCTTCCTGGTATATATGGGGTCAGAGCTTCATGGGGCGGAGCCAAGCTCCTTGATCACGGCCGCGCAAGCCGCGACGTAGTCAGGGCGTCATAGGCGCTGCGCTCCCTGGTGGAACGCAAGACGCCGCTATCCTTACACTGGAACTCTGGCACATGTGACTAGGACATGTGACCATGCACATCATCTCAGGGAGAAAAATGCCTTTCCATGAAATCTCCCAAGATTATGCAGTTTACAGATAAGATTTCCCAGCAATGCACTGCTGATGTAATCTTCCCATGATGCATCACTTAGGCACAGGCTACATCACTAATGCCTTCGAGTATCAGGAAGTGAAAAAAACTGTCATTTTAATTAAAATAAAAATATGTAATCAATGTACAACGATTTTATATCATCATGCAGAGCTAAATGTTGGTGTGATTTTTAGTGAAAGGGCAAATTCAGAGCAGATATGTCACTCATGTAGGTTGTGTCTGCTTGCACTAAAGTTGGATGAAAAAAATGATTCAGGGGGCGTGACTATCAGCATTGTCATTGCTGGTTTACAGTCTTATAGCTTGTCAATCAGCAGTTGGCCACACCTAGCCCTGTCTACTCTGTTCTGGATTGAGAGCACTGCCTCTGAAACGCTCCCACTATGAGTTGCAGTGTCTGGGAGGGAGAACATATTAGGCACAAATGAAGGAGGATTTGGCTTAGTCAGGGAAGGTAAAGGAAGTTTTTTTTTTGTTTGCTTCTTGAGGCATGTGCATTACATAGTAGCTGGATTTGGGACTTCTTTAGTCATACATGAGCCTTTAATTGTACTTTACTTTAAAAAGACCCCTCCAGCATCCTCCTCTTGGCCAGTAAGGATGCCCATAATAGTGAAGGGGCTGAAATATAAGAATGGAGCGGCCTTGCTCTCAGCACCACTAATTGTCAAAACTGACATGTTGCCATGACTAGAACTGAGAGCATCTGGAGCATAGGAGGGATTTTGTAACAGTGTGAGCCTGCATTCTGTTGTCACAGCCTGTTCAGTATCTTGATAGTGCTGACAGATTATTTTTTTTATGTGTATATATTCAACTAATCCGTGTTTTGTATTTCATTTTGTCTTTTTAAGTAAATGCACTTCTCTTTCCTAGGCCACCAGCCCACAAAATGTTTGCAATATACAATGCCTGGCCATAAAAAAAGTCACACACTCTAATATTTCGTTGGACCACCTTTTAGCTTTGATTATGGCATTGTTTCCATCAGCTCTTGCAATGTCACAACATTTTATTTCCATCCAGAGTTGTATTCATTTCTCACCAAGATCTTGTAGTGATGATGGGAGAATCGGACCACTGTGTAAAGTCTTTTCCAGCTCATCCCAAAGATTCTCAATGGGGTTATGGTCTGGACTCCGTGGTGGCCTTTCCATGTGTGAAAATGTCTCGTGCCCCCTGAACCACTCTTTCACAATCTGAACCTGATGAATCCTGGCATTGTCACCCTTGAATATGCCCGTGCCATCATGAAAGAAATCTATTGATGGAAAAACCTTGTCAGTCAGTATATTCAGGTAGGCAGCTGTCCTTATGCTG
>NW_017307198.1:275848-282370 GCF_000935625.1 Nanorana parkeri
AGCCTTCTGGAGTTATCATCTCATAAGATTTTTGACAGGATGGACAGGTTTTTGTACTTCTCAAACAGTTATGACAAAATGCTTTCAATTGTACTGTATATTTAACAGGCCAAAAGGAACCAAATAAAATAAATTTAGTGTTAGGGTTTACATACACTTTAAGCTTTTTTTAAACATCTTTTTTAAATGACTTTGTTTGTTTGTTTTTTGGAGTATTTCATACAACTTAAACATTTTTTTTACTCTTTATTGTAAGATGCTGCTACAAAAATTGAAAGGTCCACCTGAGAATCCTCTGTATGAAGGTATTTTTCCTGGTGAGCAGTCCCCCATGAAGATCTCCCGCTCTGGGGTAGATTCAGGAATAGGAGAAAGTGTAGTTGCTGCAAGCATGACTCAAACTATGACGAGTGACAGACTGAGGACTCCGTCTCCAAGAACATTCTCGTCTGCCTTGCAGAACTTAGTGGAGATCTGCCTACAGCAGGATCCTGATAAAAGGTATACATTTTGGGTTGCTTATCATATTTAATACTGTAATATAAATGATTTCTTAAGTCAATGTCCTAGCTTACTTGACATTGTTCACAATAATGGCACTCTACTGTCATTTTGAGTACATTTTATTTAACATTTTTCAGGTTTAAATGTATAAACTAGGAGGAAGCTGGCAGGAGGAGCAATAACTCTGATCATTCAGGAGGGGCTTGAGCCATGTAAACACCAAACTTTTTTGGCACAGAGCAGCCAAGAATAGACAGGTACACGTGTGAGAGAAAGTCTAGAACTAGACTAGTCTAGAATGAAAGTTTAAAACATTTCATATTTACCTCACTAAAAAAGTTATTGTTTTTTAAATTACATTTTTTTAGTTCTTAACATAAAGAAAATATTTTACAAAAGCTTTACGTTGTCTTTAATAAGAATGTTTGGAAAAGAAAATGGCAATCACACTTTGCTAACTAATTGGCTCGGTGGCCTTTGAACGCTGGGTTCCCAGATTCAGTGTCCAGTAGAAGAAGTATACTCATGGAATTTGTACACTATGTCCCAGTTTACAAAGGTTTTTTCTAAGCTGTGCAGTTTCTACAAATCCTGCTGGTAGATTAATTGGCTTCTGACAAGGTGGTTATAGGGCATGCATGATTTTGGGAGGGATTTTTAAACGGTGAACTCCTTTTGGTGAAGGGCCTCACATACCGTATTCTGTGTTCCCAAAAAAATCAAGTTATAGGGGAGATACTGGTACCAGAATGTGTTTAGGTCAGAGGAAAGGTTACTGTATCCATGTGCACCATTCAGAAAATATATCTAATATATAGGTGCTTTAAATAAATAATATAGAAGCAAATCAATTTAATCTCTCTTTTTTTTATTTATATTATCTAGGCCATCAGCTGGCATGTTGCTCTCTCATCCATTTTTCAAACAGGTAAGAATGCTGATATTTATTGGGTATGTATGGAAATCACAACCATGTTTTCAGGTATGAGTGTCTTCTCTTGCTAGAGCAAAATAATTTTACTTCTGGTAGGACGGTTGTGGTTTAACCCTTTTACTGCCAGACCATTTTAAAAAAAAAAATTTTTACATGCACAATTAAAAAGCATAATATGGTCTGGAACATTAAGTATAGACCCTCCCTATCATATATTTCTGAAATCAAAGGACTTGTAGAATTAAAACATAATATAACTGATTTTGTATGTCTTGCTTAAAGATTGATTAAATCAAGTACCTATGTTAGTCTTCAAATCTCTCCATGTGGATCATCCTTGCATCTTAGGCCCAAAGTGTACATGGGGGGCCTCAACTTCTGTCCAAGCTCATATTATACCTGCCCTTTGTCATTCAGGTGTAACATGCCGTAACCTGTACTGCCAACTCACGTTTTGACATTTGATAGTTGAAAAGCAGAAGGCAGAGTTTGATGCTGGAACGGGTGAGGCGTGCGCTTTTATTGAACAGAAAGCATGATTATGCATATGGCCTTGACAATTTACCTGGTCAGGTTCACTTTGCCCTTGAACATTTATTATTCAAGCTGCTAAAGGGAACTTATTTTTCAGTTTGTGAAGCTGAGGTGGCTGGTAATATGGAAACTAACTAATCTCATAAACCAGACACCAAGATTAATTGGTTGCCTGCGCTTCTACTGCTTTAGGGTCAGTGGAAGCCATACTGTGCCCATGATTACTTCACAATGGTGTGCTCATTACATCACAATGACTGGCGCATGCAAGCATCCTACTTATAGTGCATTTTTGTTCCTGAGTCAGAACAACTATGGCAGGCTGGAGAGTAGCCACATACAGGTCCCATTTTTATTGTTTAGGTCATCCATGTGTATAGGACTTTTAGAGCCACTGTGACCCCATGAACATTTGTGCTCCTAAAGTAGCATTGAGTTTGTTATATGGTCTGTTAAGATGAAAATAGTGCTTAATAACATTCCAAACCTAAGTAATAAAGTGTTTAGGTAAATTGACCGTAGAAAAAAACAAGGGACAGCTTGCACACTGTTTAGCACAGGGAACCATGTACTTTGGCTTCTGTGACTCCCGCTCATTTTATTCTTGTAAAAACTGGATAAATAAAAGCAATTCAGTGAGTCTAATTAGAAGCTGTAATTTTAATAAAGCAGATACGGCTTACAATAATGCTTATGCATGTTGGACAACCCTATTTCTAGTTATAACAAATAGTAACTGTCCGCTGCTGTGAAGGGATTAGTATCATTAGCTTCATTTAATTCTGGAGAAAAAAAAGAAACCCATACTGACGCATCAATATTTTCACCTGAATTTGGTAACGGCAGAATGTTAAAGCGATCTTTGCAGATCTCGAACACTTTGTAAGCTGCCGTCATGCAGCTCTATAATGGGTTTTCCAGCAGCATGGCTTGGCCTTGTTTGCAGCCATCTTTGTTGTAAACAAAATGTTCCCGGCCAGGACTAGAAAGTTCTGTTTGGAGATGGAATCACTGCATTTCATTGAGCTGAATAAGCAACCCATCTGCCAGTAGCACAGCTGAATATTTTCAGAGCCAGAAAGCTGAAAGAAGCATTGCTGGAAACA
This sequence comes from Nanorana parkeri, assembly GCF_000935625.1. Taxonomy (NCBI): domain Eukaryota; kingdom Metazoa; phylum Chordata; class Amphibia; order Anura; family Dicroglossidae; genus Nanorana; species Nanorana parkeri. The sequence goes on from NW_017307198.1 coordinate 278,927, forward strand.
GGAATTAGCTACAGTAAGGGAATTCCCATCAGACTGGCATTTTATGAGACTGCTATGTACTTCTGAAATGACCTTACCTTAATCTAACTTTCTATTCACTTTCTGTAATCTGGTTTTGAGCAGGAAGGCCACCAGTCCAATCCGATGAGGCTCTCCTCTAATGCACAGCCTCTTCAATTTAAGAATGTGAGCTTGCACAGTATGGGGGTGATTTACTAACCTAAACACACACACACACCAGGTGTGTGTGATTTTCACACAGCAAAACGTATTTATCAACCAAAAAGTCTCTAAAAGCATATTTCCACTAATGCCATATATGGAAAAATCATGCACATGATGCATATATAATGCTGCTTCACAGTTTAGACAAAAATGGTTAGCTCATGCATTTACATTCCTTGCATTCATCAACGCAAGCAACACAACATAGAGCTAATTTACCCAACATCACCTTGGAATTCCTTCAGGGCTTTGCACAACACACCTGCTGGGTGTGTACACATTACAAAGGTGTTTAGATTCCACCCATAGATCATGCTGGGAGGGAACACACTGCAGAGGTGTATACACGTTCGTGGTGTGTTTATAAGGTTAGTAAATCAACCCCTATGTCTTGCTGCTAAGTATTTTAGCTTTTTGTAGGAAGTTCTGATATAAAATCTAATTGTGTATTGAGATCCAAAGTTACTATACAGAAAGCACATCAACACAATATTTCATGATGGGGTTAGGGCTTATTGGATTGGATGTAAATGTAGGGGGTATGTTCCCAGCACTCATTTTAACTGAGAACCCACTTGAATGAGTGGTTAAATATCTTCAACATTACAGAACAAGACTAGCTGCATTTGATTAACTACTGCTAACTATACCATGCAAACATACTAGCTACTACTAGCTGCACCATATATGTAAGTTTTCTTAGTATATGTTGAATTTATCATGCAGGTAAGAGAGCAGACGCATGGCTCCGTACTATCACCACTGCCGTCTCTGGCACAGCTGCACAAGCACAGTTCACCTAAGCCATTTCTGAGAAGCTGGAACACATCCTACAGTAAAGCACCAGAGGAAAATAAAGAATGGACATTTCACTAACTGGGATATCCTTTTTGTTTTTATCTTTACATATTGAACTGTTTGAGTGGTCAAAGAGCTTCGGTTTTTGACCTTCTTTATATAGTCATGTGAAAAAGTAAGTAAACCCCAGGAAAATTTTGTCTTTTTCAACCTATTTGAACCTGCAAATATTAGATCATCACCCAAGCAGTGTCTACAGATAAAGGCGATATAAAATTTGGCTTTTTAATGGTTTAAAAATATATCAATAGTGTAATGTGGAAATAGGAAATTACACCATTGGCCTCCAAAGCTGGTAATGCTAATATCAACCACTGCTCTATTTAAAATGCCTTCAGTTGCAAGATGTTTGTGGGTTTTCTGGCATGAAGTGCCCAATCCAAATCCTGACAACATTTCAATAGGATTAAAATCAGGGCTTTGACTAGGCTGGTCCATAACCCTCCTTTTTTTAATTTATTCCTACCTGTATTTACTGATGAGCATTGGATAATTTTTGTGTTGAAAGATCCGTTTCTGGTTCAACTTTCAGAGAGATGGCCTCGTATTCTCATCAAACTCACTTTACTATGATACCATGCAGAATTCATAGTTAACTTCATGACTGCAAGCTGCCCAAGCTCTGAGGCAGCAAAGTTGGTGTGAGGTTCTTGCCCTGGAATGCTTGTTTGGTTTAAATATGTCTACTATGGCCAAGAAAACAGTATCGTCGGTACATCAGCCTACAGCACATTTGTTTCAAAAGACATAGTCTTTGCCTATATGTTTAATGGCAAACTGTAGCCTTACTCCAATATTCTGTTTGTACAGGAAAAGCTTTTTCCACCCACACCTCTAATATAGGTTAAATGGCTGCAATCTCTTTCTGATTGTAGATGCATGCACTTTTACAACAACTGTTACATGTTACCGGCAGATCCTGTGCTGAAATTTTGGGGTTCTTGGAGACTTCTTTTAGCATCAAGTCAGCTCTTGGAGTGAATATGCTGAGCTGGCCATTCTGGACAAATTTGCATCTTTTGAAATACAAGGCACTGGTAGATTATTTTCTTTGGAATGATTGATTCCAAATCATTTGGGGATCTTTTGAAATCCCTTGAAAGACTCATCCACAACCTTCTTTCTGGAGGCCTTAAAGAACTTTCTTGATCCTAGCACGATACCACACATGCCAATAGCAAAGAGAAGACCTGACCGTAGATGTCTAAAGTTTAACTCCGACACGTTCCAAATGCATACCCCCTAGGGAGGTTCTGTTCATTGGCACCTAATATGGAACATCTGATTGTAATTTTATGGATACGAGTTGGTGGTAAATGTATGGGTGTACTTACTTTTTTTTAATGTGACACATCTTTTGTTTTTGTTAATTTATATTATAATGAATAGGCCATATTAATTTTTAAGTGTAATGTGTTCAGGTAAGTCACCTTAATAGGTAGGCATTAAGGTCTAATGAAGGTTTAATATTTGCCTGTTCAAATATGTTGAAAAAAGTCAGTAATCTCAATGCTATGTACTTTTCACATCACTTTATGTGTATTTTCTGTTTTTATGCTCGAATTGAGCATAATGTGAATATGCAAACATTGCACTTGTAAACTGCAAACAGTGAGCAAGTTATTGCTCAGAATTGACACTACTTCTCATTTCTGTTTTTATTTTTTCCCTATAATAACGTTTATTTTGTGAAATGTGTTTTTGCATTATTGAGGTAATGGCTGTAAGTATTGTTTCCCAATGTATGGACGTTCAGCTATTTTTGTATTGCAGAGGATGAATTTTATAGCACTGCTATTGCTAACCTATAGGGAAAGCCCATTGTTTAATGTCGGGTGTTTTTACTGAACTGTACATAGTTAAACCTACCAACAACTGGAATAATTGTCGGGAGCAGCAGTTGTTACTGAGCCTGTGAGACTTATTTGAAGGGTAAATGCTCGTAAATTGACTAAAATGGTTTTGGTTGACTTTGGCATAGACATAAGAGAGTGCTGGAGGGATAGGACTGCTGCATAGTTATCCTTTAGAACAATTGTGGCAAAACATGAATGACTATACCAGCTGATTGTTCATGTTGTGTCCTGACAGGTTGAGACTGACCATAGACATCTGATTATTCCTCGATCCAACTGTTTTTGCCAAGATCATCTAATGTCATCAGTATCCCTTTTGTCACTGGTATTCAAAGATCTCCACTTCCCCCAAACACTATTCTCATTGTAGGCATCAATATTTCTTAGTTATCCAATCATCTTCTGTACCATGTTTAACTTACAGATTAGGGCTGCAGCTAACGATTATTTTCCCGATTATTTTTTAAACTAATCGATTGGTTGTATACAAAAATGTATCTCGCTC
>NW_017307198.1:282520-288119 GCF_000935625.1 Nanorana parkeri
CCCTCCCCCCTCTCCCTCCACAGCCCTATTGCAGATTTCCCAGTTACTGATTGCCATGGTAGCCACTGCTAAGTACTTGCATCAAGCCACAGATAAAAGTCTCATGTATTTGTGCACAGGCAACACAGGTTGCATAGGGAACACAGATTTCATAAGTGGTTAAGGAACTGCTCACCTATACAGTACTCACTGCGGGTTATATACGTCAAAAACAACCATTTTTTTATGTATTAATCTTTCGTTACTCCCTGCTAATAATTATCAGTGGCTTCTTTGAAACTTGATGACTTTCTGTCCTCTCTAGGGAATCAGCTTGGTTAGCAAGCGATTTGGGTTGAAGGAAGAGTAGGGGGCTACCCACAGCATTCAAAAGCCAATTCTATCCTCCTTATGCTACATCAATCAATTTTATTAATCTTGCTGGAGGAGCTTGTGATGGCAATTCCTCCTTCCTTGGGAGAAGCACATGCCTCGGTGGAAGTGTGGAGTTGGTAGATGGGGTTCTATAGTTCTGAGAACAATAAGAACTGACGTGGCAGAATTGACGAGTATTTTACTGCACTTATCAAACAGATATAACAATATGCATTCAATGGTATATTTAAAGATCAAAAGGAAGGAAATGAGAGAAGTTCATTGTTAGTTTTACATACACGTATACTCCACTAATATGAATTCTTCTGTGTGCCAATGAAATGCCTGTAGTCACTGGTGAAGACTCCCCTATAGAGCAGTTGGTACATCACACTTGCATTGTGTTCTGTGATTTACAGCTATAGCTAGTATAGTCAGAATTCTTTCTGGAAACTGTGCATGCTTTACCAATTGTCAGCCCTGCGTCTTCTGCTCTCCACTTCACCTACTTCTACAATGACAGCTTGTGTCTCCATATGCATCTAAATACATAGTGCAAGCGTTTCATTTCATCTGGCACTGGAAGTTTCTACAGACATTGAAGTAGCTCTTGCTACATATGAGCAGCTTGTTAAGGGAAACATAGAGGATAGTAAGATGTTCCAATCTTCTCTTCCTCAGGCATTGTGTGACCATTCATTTTTTTGCAAATGGATAGAGGTGTGGAAAGCGTATGGCAGACACCTCTGGTGCCAGCTTATTGGGTTTTTCAATCTGTCTGATCACCACCCTTCCTTACAAGCCTCTGGCAGTACTGTCTGCTGATGCCCTGCAGACTTTTTGTTTATGGGCACTGTCCCATACTGATAGTTGAACAGCCATCTCATGTGTTTTCATGGCTCCCTGCGTCTTGCCAGCAAGATACAGAGCAGGTGAAACTGCATAGGATGCTGAAGTCACTAGTAACTGTGCTGTAAACAGTTAGGTGATCAGTAGATTTGTCCCAATACGTGTGTAGCGCAACATCACGTATTTGCTTGTTTGTGGATGTGTTGCGCAAAGGGCAGCCCATTTATTTCAGTGTGGCAAAGAAGCTCATGCACCTTTTTGCTTTCTATTTTCCCTGTTCACATTATAACAATGCATTGTGTAAAAATGCAGCATGTCTGCATTTTATGTAGTGTAACACACTGCACCGCATATCACTGCACTGCAGCACGGCATAAAGTTGAATGAAATGTCATTTAGTGACGCTTTAATAAGATTTTTAAAAAAGTAAACCGTATGGTGTGTTGTAACAACGCATCGCACCACCCCTATGCAACACACAAGCACGTTCCCGTTATATGGAGCATAACCCTGCAGGGGGGTGTGAGCATGCTCTAGATGCTGGGAGTTGTTTTATGTTACAGTTTGGGGCTTCATTGATACATATTGCTATGTCCAGTGACTGGGAAGAGGTTTCTGTGATAGGATGATGGTCAAGATTGACAGCAGTCTGTACACTGTAGATCTGTCTAGTTTAAAACTGGACTTTGTGCAAAAGCTGGAATCTTACGGAACGTGGCATTTTTTTCACATTTATTTTTCTAAAGTAAACCGTTTGAAAGTGCAACTGAAGCCGATTTTTTTTTTTTTTTAGTCTTGGATAGTGTGGAGAGGAATTAGAGCACCTGTAATGTTTTTATTGCGGTGTCCCCATTAGGAGGATTCACACCTAGGCATATCGAATATGCGTGTTTCGTGACTCGCGTTTTTACCGCGATTTGCTGTAAAAAAAAACGTGCATTTCCGAGGGCTACTTGGCTGTATCCCAATGGAAACGCGTGACAAAAACGTCCCAAAGAAGCTCCTGTACTTCTTTGGGCGTAGGACGTTTTGTAGCGCGTTCATACAGCCTGTAATACGCCCAGGTGTGAACCATACCCATAGGAAATAATGGGATTTCGGTTTGAGCGTTTTGCAGAGCGTTCGAACGCGCTACAAAACACGCAGGTGTGAACCAGGCCTTACTATTTGTCCTGGTGATCACTGTCAGTGAAAGTGAGAGAAAATCCCAATTATTGGGTGATCACCAGAACAGGCATAGATGGAAAATCTTCCTATGGGGACACTAGTTCTGGAGGCCCTGCTGACCAGAAATTTCCCTCTGTTTGTTTGGAGGGATTTCATATTGTGGCGATCAGACAGGAAATGAAGGAAAATCTCCTCAATGGGACATAGATGACAAAAAAAAAGCTGACCTGAGTTATAAATAGGGATGCACCGATACCAAGTACAGTACTCGGTACAAGTACAAGTCCAGATACTTTTCGAGCTCCAAGACTAGACTAGAGATGAATCCAAAAGTTAGGAGGCAGCTGTCATTTGTAAGGAGCACACGGAGCTCCTGGGATTTGTACATCTCTGTTTTAATGTATGATTTGTTTTTATAAATGTAAATAAAGTACTTGTAAGTACCGGTACTTGCCAAGTACTTACAAGTCCGAGTACTGATACATTTTGTTTATTTTCATGTGACAGTTTTTCTAAAACAATATCGACTGATTTCAGGACAGTGGTGGAGTGCCAGAGCCAGGTCCCCGCTGCAACCCTGGTAGTTCTCATGAAAATGCCAAGTATCTGCACTGATACTCGAAAAGTATCTGTGCATCCCTAGTGATAAACAGCTGCTGATCCCCTCGTGTCTCTTTCAGCCAAGTCATGTCTACATGGATTTGCTCCAGGAACTGCTTCACATCAGTATCTCAGGACGGGTTTCGTAAGGGTGACAACAGAGGACCATGTCTGAGTAATGTACATTAGCATGGCAAACTTGTGGTCTCTATTAGGAGATCATATAAATGGCTGACAAGGCAGTAAAACAGTTGGACAGGGGCAGAGCATTGTCATCCTGTAACAGGTAGTGTCTGTACAAGGACCATGGCCTGAGCACTTGGTATTATTTTAATGAAAGCAGCAGATTTAACAATATTTTAAATGACTTTTAAAATAATTTTAGCATTTTATAGCCTATATGAGATTTTAGCAATCCGGTTTAGGACAATATGCATGAATTGATCCTGTGCTTATTCTTGTGTGCAGTAACACTTGCATTCTGTTTTATTACTATGTGTTACTGCACTTCAAGAGGAACTTTACCCTTATCTTTAAAATGACAATGAATACTAATGGCAATCTACAAACACATACTTCTAGATAATTGCCGGCTTTGTATTCTTTGCACACTTTCTTCTTTTCCCCATAAGGGCAGATTAATTCATCTCCCTTTATTTCCTGGAACTCTGGCACATGTGACCACATACACCTTACAATTTATCTGCAGATTTTCTGTGGTCAGATGGAAAAGGGGCAAAAGATTCCTCCATCTACACTTAACTGTGTGGATGGAGTAATCTCCACCTGGGCCAATCCGTTGCACTTTTTCCATCTGACCACAGACAATCTGCAGATAATTGTAAGGTGTATGGGCACCTTTTAGGCTACATTACTAATGCGTAAGTGGACCAGGAAGTGGAAAAACAATAATTGTAAGTAAAAGCAAAAAATATTTCTTTAATGAATATAAGATGATTTCATATCCGAATACAGAGCTGCATACTGATGTGATTTTTAGTGATCGGGGGTAAAGGTCCGCTTTAAAGGATACCTTGTATTGAGAAAAAAGTACACAGGCTGCTTTTGAAAATTCAATTTGCCTGTCTATCTTTTTCTTCAGTCATTTCTGTGTGCATGCAGCAAGTAAATATGGCAGCCAGGAAGCTAGCATTGTAGGAGGTGAGATCAGCAGTTCTGCTTATATATTTCTCACAAGATGGAGGTCTATCACCTTTTATGGAATAAGGGCAAAGGACTGTATATTCTTTTTTTGGAAGCTATATAGACCTTAATTTCATTAAAGAGTAAAAATAAAAACGACTGAAAGGTAATAAAAACAAAGTTCAAAGACCCAAAATCCTTTTTCTGTTGAAGTGCCAGGAATGTCACTTTAAAGCTGGCCATGCACTGGTAGATTTTCATATGAAAAGTCTGGTCAGAACATTGGATAATGCCATTAGAGACTTGAATGTTGTTTGATTTTCCAAATTTCATTTGAGTTTTGGACTGAGTGGAGGTTCCCAGAATGAAAACCACATTCACTGTTACAAACAATTTTCCATTCCACTTTGATTTATTTCAGCATTACGGTTGAAGTTGACAGTTGATTTGACCCCATTAACTATTACACAATCCAATGAAAGTTCCAAGCTCTTTTTTTTCTAACACAATTGTACGGGTGTAGGGCCAGTTTCAGTTACTTAGTCAATATGCAGTGCATGTCACGGTTCTCATAAAGACCAGTTTTGTTTTTTGAAGTGTTTTAGAGGCAGTCACGTTTTTTTTCGCCTTTGATGTCCGTAAGGTATTCCTTCTGTCTCTGAAGCTGTATCAAGCGAGGAAGACAGAGAAACGACACAGTATTAATTCAGATCGTCACAAGGACAAAGTGAATGTGAAGTCCGAATCCAAAAAAAAAGATTTTATTTTGTGAATTCAAGATGAACCACTAATCTTTTGTGCCTTATTGTGCATGTAAGCTTTTAAAAATACCAAAGTGTCATTCAAATGCTTTTGAAATATACAATAATGTGATTTTTTTTTTGTTGTCGTTCTTGTTTATATTTTTATTGTATTGTATCATTATAAAAAAAAATAGTGTTTATTTTGATGGATGTGAGTTTCATTCATGCAAAAATATGTTCGGTTTCATTTAACAAGCCACTATTATAAGAGGAACGTGGAGGCGGCTTTTTCTGAATTCTTTGTAAGGTCTTGTTGCCTGGCTATCCTTGCTTTTAATACACAGAGTCCGTGACACAGGACAAGTATGCAAATAAGGACTTCTGGCTTCTCTGTGACTTGATCTGTTTACTTGTTTCAGGAACACCCAGCATTTTCCAGTATTACAGTGCGGAATCCTTTTCTGGGATGAAATTGCAAGAACTGTGTCAGCCCTAGCTAGCTTTTTCTGTTAGCTACTTGAGTACTAGCCTGTATATACCCCTTCTATTACTAGGCCATTTTTCAGTGATGTAATAAAACTGACAATTATTCTGTCATACAACACTGAACCAAAATAAATATATTTTATATCATTTGTGGAGACAGAGCTTTTGGTATTAACCATTTTTTTGTGTATATAAAGTAAAAGACATTTAAAAAGAGATCTATATATATATCTATATATATATATCTTTATATATAT
>NW_017307198.1:288166-307783 GCF_000935625.1 Nanorana parkeri
ATAATCTCTAAATTGTTTGGTCTTTTACCTTTTTATATACGAAAAAAGTGTGTGTGTGTGTATATATAACATTTTCAGCTTTGTGCAAGTGAAACATTAAGGTAGATTGCACCAGTGCAATAATAAAAAGACCATATTTCACTACAACATACATATGACATTTTAATGACGTGGGTAGGGCTTCATCTTGCCTCGAAGAGAAGTCAAGGCCTGGTCCACAACCTGGGCCTAGGATCCAAGGGTCTACACAGGGACAGGATACTTGCAGGCACTACAAGGGGGTCTATATTTTAAAGCATTTTTTAGGCCACCTTAAAGCAGTGGTTCTCAACCTGTGTAACCTTAGGACCCACATTTGTCCTCGGCCATTAAGTCGCGTCCCAAGTGTAATGGAACGAACGGCAGTGCGGGCTGCTGTGCTGTGATGGAGCTCCATCCAAATGTGCATTGCTTATACAGCTCCCATGCGCGCCTGTAGAGGTGCCAGGAGCCAGAATGTGACGTCACTCCATTCCAGACACCTCTACAGGACATGTGAGTGAGCTGTAACCAAGGCATGTATGGATGGAGCTCCCACGCTGCCATACCCCAGTCCAGCCCAGCCCACCTCAAGCTGACACTCGACTCCAGGCAGCATATTTTGACTGGCTGCTCGGTGTGGGAATGGACAATGCTGCACTAGGGGAGGCTGAGGAGCCTCTCACCTAGAAAAGTGGAAGGCATGTGGTGACCCACTTTTGGGTCATGACCCACCAGTTGAGAACCAAGGCTTTAAAGTATATCCAAGCCAAAGCTTTTTTTTTTTGTGGGTAAAGCAGGTAATGGATACATTTTTGTCAAAAGTTTTGTTGCTGTCTTTGTCCCATTAGGGAGATTTTCCTTAATGACATTAAACCCTCAGATTTTTTAACATAAACCAATACTGTAATGTGTACCTTACTGTAATCCATGGTTGTTTCCCTTCTCTTTGCTGCTCTTCCTTTTTAAATCCTCATGTCTTCTCATGCTCTGCAGAACTTCCCTTTGCAGCTGAGTGCCTCTTCCTCTAGTGCTGGCTCAGATTACAAGCCTATAGAAACGTATACACAGACACCATGTATCCATTCCTGAGACAAGGCAGTCTGCTGCAAAACAGAAGTTCTGCCCAGCATGAGAACAGATACAGATTTAAAAGGAAGAGCAGCAAAGAGAAGGGAAACAACCATGGATTACAGTAAGGCGCACATTACAGTATTGTTTTATGTTAAAAAATCTGAGGGTTTAATGTCACTTTAACTTCTTGTCCTGGAGAGGGAATATTTCCAAAATAAGGAGAGAGTCCCATCCAAGGACTTCTACTCACCTCTTCTTCCGGTGATAACTGTGAAACTATACTGGATTTTCTAATGACTGTTATGAACAGGGTAGGAAGTGAGAGTGCAGCTGCATCATATGAGGACAAAGACAACCATTATAAACTAGCAGAGCTTCTAAACCTTCCACTCTCTATCCGAAATTAGGAGAAAGATTTGGCTTTAGGTGTGCTTAGATGCAAGTAACAAAATCTCACCAGCTTAATGATATAATAAAAATAATGTAAATACTTTACTGCATGTTCAGTCATTGATAAAAAACATCATTAAATCAATGTACAATTCTCAAAAATAAATAATTTTGCAAGTGTATAAAAATAATACCAAGCTATGTACAAAGACGTATATAAAATACGAAAGGCATCTGTGTAGTTGAGAAATATTGTTCAAGCTTGAATATTTAATCCTTTTTCTATGTCTGGGTAATCTTCCTCTTCTGGTAGAAATATAGATTCTAAAAAAAATAAATATATAAATGTTATACATCACAGATCACGTTAGTCCATTTCCGATGGTTGTCTGCTTCTTATTTTTTACAACACCTTGCAACACGGCATTGAGTTGTGCTTTAGGGCATTCCATTCATCTGAAGGGGCTGCCAATGCACCACATTGGATCTGCATTGTTTTTTTTCCAATGCAGAACACATTGTAGTGTGCTGTGGTGTGCTGCAATGGAGCTATGTTGGGGCCCCTCTCACAATGATTGCCACTGTACCGTGGAACATGCAATGCTGCGACACATAGAACTTAATGGGCCCTTAACCTCTAGATCTGTGCAGATGTCTGGGACTAGTAGTGATCTACCAGCAGGAAATGAGCTGTCTGGGAGTGTACTGTATACATTTAGATATGCAAAGCTGGGTGCTGACTAAAAAAAAAAGGGCATTTTTAACAATAATAATGTGCTTGTTTGTTTGTGTCGCAGTTATACAGTACCTATAAATATAACCCCCCCCGGAGGTTTTCCAGCTTTATTACCTTGGTACAATGAATCACGGTGGATATCATTTAGTTTTTGACATTTTATCAACAGCAATACACTTTTTTTTATTACAACAGTAAAAACAGATCTCTGAACACTGATTTTAACCCCTTCATGACTGAGGCCCTTTTTTCATTTTTTGCACCCATGTTATATTCCACATTTTAGGCCTGAAAATGACGTAAAACCCCCCAACATAAAAAAATGTTTTGGCTTTACATTAGAGCTGCAACAGTTAATCGATTACGTCGATTAAAATGGACGATGGAAAACGTTGTCAACGTTTTCCATCATCGATTAGTCGGCTGTCGATAGGTTAGCCTGTTTGGGGCTCCACAAATGACCCGTCGTGTCCGGCGGGCGTGGCGTGTGACACCTGCCGGACATGACGCAGAAGCTACGCATGCTGCTGAAGCCGCTGCTCCTCTCCTCGCAGTGAGCTCCCTCACTCTTGGTGTGACTGGGCCCTCCCCGCCATACGGACTTGCCGCTTCTCCTCCCTGCAAGTCGCATCTCCCCGCGGCCTGCCCATTCACGATCGGCACAATGAAGGAAGAGCAGGCATATGGGGGAAGGCAGCTGCCAGACAGGCCACAAGCTGCTCGGGTAAGCCTGCATTCTTCTCCCCTCCCCCCCTGCTGCTGGTATTCTGCATTGCGCCGTATAATACTTATACAGCACACTGCAGAATACCACCGGCTATAGAGGACTACAAAGCCCAGCAATAGTGCATTATACAGCGCAATGCAGAACACCTGCTACAGAGGACTACAAATCCCAGCAATAGAACATTATAATATAATGTACTATTGCTGCGATTTGCTGTATTCCTCTATAGCTGCTGGTATTCTGCATTGCGCCGCTGCACTATATTGCACACCACACTTTTTTTTTCTTCTTTCCACCGCTCCAAGCTTGCTCCTGTGATGGACTACAATCTCAGTACAAACTAGTAGTCCATCACTGGAGCCATTTTTTTAAATCCGATTAACCGATTCATCGAACTTAATAATCGGCTAACTAATCGATTATGAAAATAATCGTTAGCTGCAGTCCTACTTTACATAAACTTTAATATTGTTTTTAAGCCATTCTTGTGTAATTTTTTTTGCTCCTATGCCTGGGGTCAATGTCTTGCTTGAAAACGATTCTTCTCCCGATGCTCAGACTGAATCAGGTTCTACTCTGGAATTTCACTGTATTTTACTGCATTTATTCTATCCTTACAAGCCTTCCGGTAAACTGTAGGTGAGATGTCACATGTGTTCTAATTAGCATTGGCTATCTTTTTGCCATTCTCCTATAAAACTGCAACTGGTAAAGCACTAAGGTAGCAGTTATTGTATGCCTAGTGTCTACAATCTGAGACACAGAGGCTTGTAACTCTGTTGGTGGGCTCCCCCTTACTAGTCTCTTTCTTGCTGCACTTACTTTTGCCGGACGGCCTGATGTTGGCAGATTTAAACCATAACCGTTCCATTTCTTAATGAAAAAAAATAATTTAACCACTTCCCGGCCGGCCAGGAGCTATCTAGATCTGGGCGGTCCGCTCAGCCACGCCCCCTCGCTGCTGGGCGAGCGGGAAATGCCAGCTATTTCAAAACGGGCAGCGATGCCCGTTAATATACAAGCGATCCGCCGGCTATAGAGCCGGCAGATCGCTTGTATGAGGTCCGGTGATGTGCGCCCCTCCCGCTGTCAAGCTGGTCCCGGGCTCCGCTGTGCCCGGTGCAAGATTTATAATTTTTCCTCAATATAGTAAAAAATAAAAACTCCCCAGTGGTGATTAAATACCACCTAAAGAAAGCTCTATCTGTCCCCAAAAAATGGTATAAAATTCATTTCAGTACAGCGTTGCATGACGGAATAAATGTCAGTCAAAGTATTGCAGCGCTGAACACTGAAAAATGGCCTGGCCAGGAAGGGGGTCTAAACACCTGGTCTTGAAGTGGTTAACTGTGCTCCAAAGGATAGCTAATAACGTTTCTTGGAGACATTGCCTGACTTGTGCTTTTCAGTCACTCTTTCATGGATTTGCTTGTAGTGTTTATTGGTCTTGATGGTGTAGGTTATATCATGATATTGATTCACCAGATGCACTTCTATTTATACTACAATCGCTTGAAGCCTCTTCACTACACACAAATGTAACAAACTGTGCGACTTTGGGAAACAATTGGCTACACTTGTGATAATTTAGGTGTTTCATAAAAAGAAGCTGCATACTTATGCAACAAGTTATTTTGTGTCGTTTTATTGGAATTTATATAAATCACTTTGCAAAGATCTATTTTTACTTTGGCATGGAAACATCTATTTCTGTTAATCGGTGTAATAGCAAAAAAAAAAAAATGTTTTATCAGGTTATTTTTTATTTCTGTGTCCCCTTGGGGAGATTTTATTTCCTGCCCTGAAGATGCATCAGGAACTGAGAGGTAATTTCTACAAAGTGAGGAGAAATCCCGTCATAGGTGGTTGCTACCAAAACATTTGTCCCCACTGGCAATCTTGTCCTCCCCTCTTGTCCAGCTGCGAGCTCTAAAATTTGCATTAGGGGGTATCCCATCGACTTCAAACCGACATAGTATAGACGCAGTATGTACAGGGGTGTGGAATTCCTATCGCCTGACACCCGGGACAGGCAGTTTCGGGCGCCGGGCGAGTAGTGTTTTTCTACATTTAGTCCGGCTGTGGGCAAGCAGCACGGCTAAATGTAGTGTGGGAGCCGTTTTGTACAAATGATTTTAAACGGCTGTACAGCCGTCCAAAAATCACTCGTAACCTGCCTGAATCACGATACTCGCTCCCCTGACCTCTCCTCCTCCCCTCTCTCTATCTCCTGCAGCCGGCCGTGTACTGCCATTGGCTGCCTGTCTCTCTGCACCTGGGCTTCCTTTTTGCCGTAGTCTTCGGGGTCCCCCCCTCTTGTGGGGGATTCATGACCACGGAAAATTAGGTTCCAGAGCACGGAGCGGGGCAGAGAACGGTTCTCTACTCTGCTCCATGTGTGCAGTGACACAGGAATGCAGCCTTCCTGTCACAGGAGAAATAGCACAGAGCTGTGCTAGAACTCCTGTGTTGGAGGTGACAGGGTCAATAAAGAGAACCGGTCACCTCCAAAAGCTATCGCACAAGTGATTGTTACCCTTGTGTGATAGCAATAAAGTCAAGTGAAAAACAAAAAGTAAAAAATATATAACACTTAAAAATGTAAACATAAAATTGGAAAAAATAATAAAAATTTAAATACATAAAAATAGAAAAAAAAAGCGATAAAGTAAACAATAAAAATAAATAATGATTAAAAAAATATTACAAAAGCAAAAAAAAAAGTAAAATAAAAATCTAAAAACTTAAAACCAATCCCTATCATCTGCAAGCGAATAAATGCATTGTAAATGTATTGTGTGTGTGAGCGGAGTAGGCGATCCGTTACCACACGGCACTTGTGCACAAAACCGTGTGGATGGCTGGGCGGTCACAGAATCGCACACCACCTCCGATCACGCTGGCAGTGCCATTATTGTCTAATGGCACCCCAGTCGCACAAGGCAGATTGCGCAGTTTCCCGCCGCAATAACACGTGTGCAATCGCACATAATCGCGATTGAAAACATTCAGAGATTACCCCGTGGATGTAACCCCATTGAAATCAATGAGGCCGCGAGGCAACCATCCACGGCCCCGCCCAAGTCTGCACCCGCCCCAAACGGTAAATTCACTTTCCCAAGTAATTTGGAAAGATGGAATTACCCGCACAAATCTGGTCCAGACACCATCTGTGTCTCTAGTTTTTTTTTTTTACATTTCCACACCCCTGATGTAGCTTTGGTGGTTGCTAAAATGGCCAACAGATGGTACTGTATTAAACACAAAGAAGTAATGAGGTCACCAGCGCACCGAGGTCCTCTTTATCAATGCGGTCTCTTCATCAGGCAAAGCAATGAAACATTGTGGACCTCGGTATTTGAGCTCTTAAATTTGGATTTCTCCTCAATTTCTGTCTCCGTAACAATGGCCTTTGGGCTGAAAAAGCTGCATACAACTGTTGCATCCCTCCTTACGCCATTATTGCTACCTTTGCTCCAAGCTAAATGCCATTTTCCAGAAATCCTTGCACGGATGCACAAGGGTTTCTGGCAAGTAGCATTCGCCTCAGAGCAGAGGCAGCAATAATAAACCCTCTTTATTAGTGTCAATGGCAGCAAATATATCCTTCAGCATATGTGCCAGGGGCAGCAATAATGACCCGCCTCCCTTTCATTAGTGACAGCAAAAATAATTCCCCCTTCACTGGTGTCAGCGGTGGTATCAGCAATAATAAATCCACCCTTCATTGGTGTCAGTGGCAGAAATAAAATTCCCCCTTGGTGTCAACGGTAAGATCAACTCCCCTCTCTTTATTGGTGCTGAGTAGCAGTTTACCTGAACACATGCAACATGCTGCTTCCTTCGTCAGGTTACAACTACATTATGCTTATCAGACATCAGATAACTCTGCGTGACAGGTAGCGCTGATGTCATTTGAGTGTTGGAATAATGAAAGTGTTCCAGCACTTAAAAGGAGAACTATGAGGCGTGTGAAAATCACTCACCTCATAGTTCTAGCCGACCTGTGACAATGAGACTGTCACAGGTCGGCTCAGTAGATTGGGAAGTGAGCGAACACATACCATCGCTCACTCACTTCTTGATCCTGTCCCTGCAGAGAGCCGTGACTGTCACTTACGGCTCCCTACAGGGATTCCCCCCTCCCCTGTCTGATCCTCCAGCGTGGACGGGGGAGGGGCGGGTACAGCTGGCTCTGCCTCTAGATAGGCAGAGCCAGCTGTCACTCACGCAGCTGGGCGGATCCAGACAGTAATGTCAGGACCCATCCCGTCTGCGGCGTCTCAGTATACCGCGAGCTATACTGAGCTTTGGGTGACGGGAGGACGCTAGTTTGTGTCCTCCCGTTACCCTTACAAGAACTATGGGAAAAAGCGCTAATAGCCCCCATAGTTCTCCTTTAACAATCTGCTTCCACTCCGCATAGCCTGTAACTGGGAGCCATGTGCCACCAAATGGACAGCCCTGGCTTACAATTATTACAAAATGCGATGGCGGACTCTTACTGGAGTTCTGCTGTAAAATGTACATTTTCTAAATGGCTAATAATTTACAATAAAAATGACAATTCACTGTCATGGAAAGACAAAAACACATTACCTTCACTGTGATCCAGGTCTGGCCGGCAGGACAGAAATAACCAGGCAAGTCCAACTAGCAGAGTTACAACCAAATTCATCACAACCCAAGGCTGAAGGATCTGCACTTCTGTAGCCTCCTGCCTGAGATCAAAATAGAAAAATACAATTTCAACCTAATGCTATAGTAAATGTATGAGGGAAATGAAATGTCAGCAAGCGGAGATTCTGGCTTTTGTAAACACTATACAAATTCTGGGAAAAGTACTGTTACTAAAAATGACTTCATGCAATGCCACATAAATGAAATTCATCACTCGCTGAGGGTTCATGTAAACACATAAAACATATGCGAATGAACTATCCCTATGTACAAATAGGAAGTTCCATCTATTACTGGTTTCTCCAGATGTTAATAAAATTGTTAAATAAAACCTTTCTGTTCTCATTACACACCTTATGTTAGACCCAGTAATGTCATCACTGGGTCTCCGATCTTCTCCCTGCAATGAAGGTAGATAATTGCTGGTGGGACAGATCAGCAGGGTGCTGTACATAGCCTCCTAACAACATTACAGCACCCTGCCTCAGTACTCAGCCCAGATGCAAGTAGTAGGCTGGCTATTGGAAGAAGGTATGCAAATATCAAAATGCCTTGATGGGTGAGTGTCAGTCTGGAGGAGTGGATGTTATTAGGCAGATTGTATTTGCATGCAAACTACCTGTGATGCTGAGCCTCTGTGATTGAGAGAACTGAAATCCAATGAACGAGGCTATGTTCACACAATGACCAGAGCAGATCTGCTGACGCAGTGCAGTTCGTTTTTGCTGTGTTCCGGGGCATCTTTTTTTCATCTTAAAATGGGCTTTCAGGTGCAGTCCAGTGTGTTTGCATGAGTTTTTGATGCTTTTACAAGCGTTCCAGTGCGTTCTGGACCACAGAAAATAAAACGAGCAGTATTTTTTTTTTTGGACCGGAAAGCACTGCGCTGGTGTGAACAGAGGCCAGAAATACCATAGGGATGCTTTTTTGGTCCGGGAACAAACTGTTCTGGTCTGGACATGATCCAGACATGGTGTGAACAAGCCCTAAAAGAGACTGGCCAGGGACAGTAAAGCTGGTGAGAAAAGAGCTAGATGATACTGGATGTCTATCTGACTTGACGCAGCTTCTAATACACTCTGAGAATCAGAGCAATTTAAATACAGGAGATGAGCTTGTGCAACTGTACAAGACTGAAGACTGGAATTAAGCCCTAATATAAAGGACATAGGTGCCCTATAAGAACCATCATTTTAATGATTATCTCTGTAAAGAGAAATTCGTTCACACTGGGATATGAGAATGTAGCAGATTGGTCATTTTTTGTTGTTACTGACTTGTAGTATATGCTGAGTTTCCACATATCTTTAGGTGGAATGATGAATCCTTCCTATCAGGCCCTGTCCTACAAAAGGAGCTTGCAGTTCAAATAACCTCCCACTATACAGAGTACATAAAAACACACGTGGATAGTGTACATGGGGAAACTCAAGCCCAGTATCCTAGCGCTGCAAGGGGGGAATGCTAAGCAATTAGACACTGAAATCCCAAACATGATATTGTTTGTCATTACGCCTCTTCCAATTAAGTGTGCATTCCAAACATACATATTTCACACTCTACATGAATATCTTAGATGATACTGACTGTTTAACTTAATTCCCTGCACACCACATCATATTATTTTTATTTAGAAGCGAAAACGAATCAGAACTTACAAGTGAGGTTATAATGGAAGCTGTACCTTCCAAGTACAGACTGGGGGCCAGTTTGTTTTGAAATAAGATTACTGGATGTATTATTTATACGTCGCCCTACGCTCACCTCAAGTGCAGGTCCGTACGGGTGCGGGTGTCCTGGCTCGGACGCAGACAGGATCCATCCTCTCAGCGTATGAGTAGGGACACCGAGGTGTAGGGCGGCGTAGTCCCATAGATAAGGACAGGAGCTGCGCAGTAATCACACTACAATGGTGTGAGTGGAATTGTTGATGTAATGAGCCTAGTATTCTTTTGTATATTCAGACAAAGCAGAGAGGTTGCTATACCCCCAGATGATGATAGAGGGATATTAAAACCTTGCACACAGATGCAACCAACTTGATTGATATTTGGCCACATGCAGGTAACAGAGCAGTATAGGTGATCACTTTCAGCATCAGTGTCATTAACCTAGCCTGTAGCCTTCTGTTATTAGGACTGGATGGATCATGCTTAAACACACAAGGTATTCAAACCTGAGCACAGTGTACATGGAAAACCTCATGGCTTTGGCCAGGATCACTGGAATGTATTCTTTTGCTGTTATTCCAAGGGGAAGCAATACATGGTCCAATATAAGCAAGTGACGCAAAAGATGCAAGCTTAGGATGATCACAGATGTACAAAAATGCAAGCAAATATTTCCTGCTGGAAATTGTCAGAAGAACTCTTTATGTCTATTACTGTTCTAAGATCCTATTTAACATGGTGGTAAATGGGGCTACAGTGTTGCTGCAGAGCACCCCCATAGGTTCAGTTCAAACCACTTTGCTGCAGTGGTGTGTGCCAGAAAAAGTAGGACACACTATACTTTTTTCAGCATATCGCGTTGCAACGCACTACACCGCATTGCAAGGGCTGTGGTGCTCTCACTGGAATTTTGTAACATTTCAATGAAGTTGAAAAAAGTAAACAGTGTAATGCGTCATTACAACGCACTGCTCCCTTCACAGCGCATACCAGCGGTCATGGTATAACAATACCACTGGTGTAAATGAGCCCTTAAAATGTAAGAATGGTTTGCAATCTGTGATTAAAACATAATAACAATATCTTGGTGAGAGAAAAAATCTAAATGAGCAGACTGCATAACAGAATCTTACCACAAGCTACCATTCTGTGTTGGAGGTGTGTAGAAGTTTATCCGATCACTTGTCATTTGCTGACTCAGAGCAAAAAAGAGAGCTACAAAGTACACTGAAACACAAGATGACATCATTAGAGATCAAAATTCATAAAGATTCCGTTTGATTTAACAGTAAACACAGCTAGAAAGTCAAAACAATTTATGAATCGACTGATCTGTTTTTTTCAGAACTGATTATGGGCCACCTTTCAGGCAGAAAACTGATGTTTTTTTCAGAACCGATACCAATTACGGGCCACCTTTCAGGCAGAAAACTGATGTTTTTTTCAGAACCGATACCAATTACGGGCCACCTTTCAGGCAGAAAACTGATGTTTTTTTCAGAACCGATACCAATTACGGGCCACCTTTCAGGCAGAAAACTGATGTTTTTTTCAGAACCGATACCGATAACGGGCCACCTTTCAGGCAGATAAACGATATCAGGTACAGATATTCTGTTTACATCCAGCTTTGGAATCTTGTGCTGGCAGATGAACACATAGCCCGGACCCCTCTCCTCCATTCCTCTGCCGGCAGCTAGGTTCCGCACTCGGCGGCTGAATGTAAACAGCAGGCAGTGTGCGCTACAATAGCCAGCCTGCTATTGGCCGTTTCAAATTACAAACGCCAATAGCAGGCTGGCTGTTGCACCCACCTACCTGTCAATCAGCAGAGGAACGGGCCTGAGAGAGAACTGAATGAATGGGTGGGTGCGGAGGCTCCTCTTCATTGTCAGTATCGGTAATATCGGTCAATTTAACACCAATACTTTCAGATTTTGTGAATATCGTCCCCCATTATCAGTAGATCCGATAATCGGTCGACCCTTAATACAATTGCAACCTTTGTTTTTAATCTTGTAACTAATTACTTGTCAGCTACTCTTGACTGTAATATATCTGCAGGCATATTCAATTGGTCCAGGCATAGTAAGAGCAATGAACACTAAAGTCAGGTACAGATTTGAAATGTTGACTGCACAATTATGACTCCCATCACTGTCATACAGAAATACAAGCACCTAACTGCCTTTAAAGGGAAATTACACTTTTTAGGAAAAAAAATAATCGATGCACACTTCTTCATAAAAGAAAAAAGTGCATTTAAACATTTTCTGGAGCCAGCAAAGCATTGCCACTGCGATCAGTGGATTGCAGGCACAATACTCTGGCTCCTGCAGTCTCTTCCTACCGTCCATCTCCATACCTCGGTATAAACATTCAGTAGCATGGACGGAAGAAAGAATGAATGTTGCAATCTGACCATGTTACACCCTGAATATGGGTGTAACATGAATCATAGTCAGGAAAGTAAACATAGCATTTAATAAGACAAACCTTATCTTAGTAGAACACAAAACAGGCAAATCAGAAGTGTGGCCTGTAATAACATTTAGACTCTAAGAGCCTGAGATAACAATTGCCCTATCCAGCCAATTACGATTGCATTGCACGCTTACATTATTATACAGGATTTATATAGCGCCAACAGTTTGCGCAGTGCTTTACAATATAAGGAAGACATTACAATCACAATACAATTCAAGACGGTAAGGAGAATTGTAAAAATGTCACCAGCACACCAGTCCTTTTAGGATAGCAAAAGCTTCATTTATTGACATTCTTTGTCATATGAACAAGCGCTTTCGGGACCACACAGGGCCCCTTCATCAGGCTACAGCTAAAGCCTAATGAAGGGACCCTGTGTGGTTCCCAACGCGCTTTCCAAATTCTGTGGATTTTTTTCCGGAAAGCTGGGGACCATATACAAATTTGTTTCAGTTCAACAAATCTGCCCTAAAAACATTTGAACCTTTCTGCCAATAAAATGTCCATTTACTATACCACTCTTCTATAAGAATGGATTACAGAAGAAGAAGGAAGAGTTTTCTTAAGCTGGCCATACACCTTACTAGGGATGCACCGATATATCGGCCGCCGAAACATATCGGCCGAAAATGGCACTTTTGGCATAATGCCTGAAAGAGCCATGTTTCGGCCGATACATCGCGCATCCCTGCTTTCTTTTCTCCCCGCTGGGCGCTGCTCTGTGTTCCAGCGGGGAGAAAAGAAAGTGACAGCCGGCCGAGCGCTGCAGGACGAGAGCGCTGTGAGCGGCCGGACCTTACAATTATCTGCATATTTTCTCTGGTCAGATGGAAAAAGTGCAACAGATTCCTCCATCTATGCTAAGCTGTGTGGATGGAGGAATCTCCCAATGGGCCAAGCTTCAGTATCTTGCTAGTTGGCCCCACTGGCTGTCAAAATACCTGGCTCAGGTGTTTTGAGAGCCAGCAAGGGCGACTAGCAAGATTACGGAAGCTTGGCCCAGGTGGAGATTACCCCATCCACACAGTTAAGTACTGCGCATGCACTGGATATTCATATGCTTCATTGGGAGGGTGGCCGCCGTACCATGGCAATTTGTAAACAGTAAGGGGTTTCTGGATTATGCTGTAGTGTGCATGCATGGGATCTGGGGGGGAAGACGAGTGCGATATCCAGAAAGGGAAGGCAGATAGCATTATCGGCCCTTTCCAAAAATGGCTGCCGGCAACAGAGAGGGGGAGAAGATAAAAACAGAAACAGTTTATAGAAATCGTAACTATGCTTTTTAGTTTCATCCTTTGTAAAGGTTTTGGAGGGTGACTTTACTTTATTTGGGACATCCTGTGAGGAGGCCCGCTTTAACACTGAATTATTAACTATCAGCTAAATGCATAAGGAAGTTTTTAAAATGCAAAATAAAATCAAACATATTTATTATGATAGTAAGCCTTCATTATTAGTTCCAAAAAACAGCACCGACCAGCGCCAAAAGGAACCCTCCTTAAAATCCAGGATGGCTGCCCCGTTACAGATGAGGGATCCTGAACACTGCATGAAAACATAAAACACCGGGCGCCTGTCCTGGTGCAATAATCCTTTTTATTGGTCAAAATAGGTGTACAATAAGTATACAAGAGCATATACAATAGATATACAATAACATTGATTTCAATTCATCTCCACAGCAGACAAATTATTGAGGACTATCAGTCCATTGATGCTTTTACCTATGCTTCTTTTGTGAGTATATTTTATTGTACACCTATTTTTACCAATAAAAAGGATTACTGCACCAGGACATGCGTTCGGTGTTGTTTTATGTCTTCATTATTAGTTATTTGAAAGGATATATTCTATAGCATTTACAATACCCAGTCTAACAGCAGATGGTTATTGCTATAGCTATTACACACAATACCCCTTACACAAAATAAAATATGGCAAACAGACTTCGATAAGTCCCAAATAAAATAAAAATAAAGACTAGCTAACATTATCCAGACATATCTACTTACAGAATGATGCCACAGCGGAAGGATCCAATGCAACAAGACCATGGAATGCATTTAATATACTGGCCAGATCAATCCTGGTAAAAATATCAATAAATAAACAAAATTGTGCATATCTATCTATCTATTTATATACATGCGCACACACACATTCCAGAACTAAGTAACAAACATAACAACTAGTAGTGTAGCTCATAATCAAATCCTTGTAATGCAAAACTCTAAGAATGCAATGAGGGTTCAGCTTTTTGTGGGGTACACCTCAGAAAATGATTGGACATATTATGTGATTGTGAGGAGATGAATTTGGCTGATCATAGAATATCACACGATCAGGTAAACAGGAGAGGCATCTTATAAGAGGAGGTTTTTTTATTGCCACTTAAATAATTTAAAGGGTATATGTGCATTTTAGTGTTTAACATGTATAGGGGGATATGATGGTGAAAGTGCTGCAGATTTTGCTATATGGTTTGTGGCAAAAAGGAACAATTGATAAATTACCTGTCAAAGGCAGAAACTGTGCTGAGGGCCAACAGAAAATACAGGAAGCTCTGGGATGGATATGCCAAGTCTTTATAGATTTCCAGAAGCTTGGGAAGAGTAGTTAGCTGGCTACCAGCAAGTACATAAATGACTACAATATTCCATACTGTGTAACCAGCAAGGAATCCACTGCAGAAAAGTCCAATCATCCTGCAATGAGAAAACAAAATCATTTTAATGTACATTTCTACTTCAGCCAAAGAAATGATATTGCATTACATAATCTTGCAACTAAAAACACACACCAGTAAGGAATTTTTATTTTGAAAATGGCCACAAAATATCATGATGGCTATTAAGATGCCCATACATACTGCAATGTGACTGTACAATCAGTACAGTCCTCTTTAGATTCACCAAAACTATTTAACAGGCAAGCAAGCTCTTTTGATACATATTTTTAATAGATCTGACAAAAAGACTGTACAATCAGCTGGTCATGGGTATGGTCAGCCTTCTTGCCATTACCAATGTGAAAAATGTTTAAAGCTGAACTCAAGTCATCTGTAAAAGTTAACAGGGCAATTCCCCCTCTACTTCTCCACTGCAAGGGTCAATCACTTGTTTTGATTAGGGGGTATGGAATAAGCAGCAATAAATACTTAGCCTAATTCTCACTTCCCCAGCAGCTGGCACCTTCCTCTGCTCTCCGGCGCTCCCAGTATACCAGTTTGTGGATGGGCCCTCCATGTTCCTGATGATGTCAGAGTGACCGTGACCAGTCAAGCAGCAAAGAGAATTGGCTCTCTAAAACACGGTCATATATCAGGGAGGAGGCTGCTAAGCAAGAAATAAGATAAGTATTTTACCTTATACCTTGTCCCTCAACAAAATGAGCCATTAACCCTTGCAAGGTGGGGGTCCACCGTCTTGAGTTCCGCTTTAATTTCTGTTTCTTTCTGCAGCCTTTTTTTACTTCTCAATATGGCAAAGCTGAGTAGGTCTGACCCAGGAAAACATTATAAACTTCAATGGTTTTGATGCATTGCTCTGTGTAAGCTGTTCTATCAATGACCATGATATAATGAAGGGGACAGGGATATGCACAGAAACTGTCAGATACAACTGATCTGCAGATTACATTTTCTCCCATTGCCAGAATAGTAGTAAATTGCAATGGTTTTTAAATACCTGAAGGCACGATGTACAGTAAGAGAAACGTCCATGCTGGTCCAATCTGGCTTAACATCCAAAAAATCGTCAACCTGTTCCGTGGTTTTGACAATACCAGTTCGGTCAGCAGCTTGAAATTTTCCTGGAGTAAAAAAAATAAAAAAAACAGTTGACTGGGAATCAATTGTATTTGAATGGTGTAACAGGAATTCAGTGTATTGTCAGCATACAAATACACTGAGTGGCCAGATTATTATGACCACCACATCAGTACTTCATTGGGCCACGAGATAACTCCACGAGATGACTTCGTTGGGCCGCCTCGTGACTCCATGAGATGTCGAAAGGTGATGCGAGGAATCTGACACTGCACTGTTGCCCTTCTGTTGTCTTGTACCAGTCTTGCCACTCTCCGTTCTGCCCTAACATTGACTAGTCGCTGACGGCCACAATTCGCACATTCAGACTCAGATTTTCGGCTGACAGTCCAGTCTTTAAACACTTTAACAACAGCCGCTCTTGAACATTTAACAAATGCTGCTATTTTGATGATACTCGCGCCATGGCTCTGAGCACCAACAATCATCCCATGTTTAAAGGCTGTTAAATCGCGTTGTTTACCCATATATTCATAACAAAATCACTTCTACTGTCGTGGTAAACAACCTGCTTCCCTATTTATAATGGTCTGGCCCTCTAGCAACTTCAGCGCAAAATTATAGCTAATTTGCCTACAAACATCAGGTGGTCATAATAATCTGGCCACTCAGTGTATATTTATTATAGAGCTCTAGTGATTACACCTCTCTGCATACAGAAAACATATTGGGAGCCAAACACATATCAGCCGCAGGACCAAATCTGAATATTTCCACTGTGCTGTGTGTCTTTTCCTGGTATGTTTATAATTGCAATACACGATTACATTTTAACTATGTATTCATTTTAAATGTAGGAAACAAGGGACAAGACAGAGCGAACGATCGATGGTCTTTTTGACCAGTGAGAGCTGCCTTTTGAGTGTTTAAGCCAACTTCACAACCAGCCCATCTTGCAACCAGAGGCGCCGGTATTGGTTTTTTCGTTGCATTTTAAATGTAGTTATAACTACAACCACTGCCAACAGCTCATACCTAAGCAAATGTGAACCTGGAAAAAAAATAAAATCCAATGATGTAATATGTATTTTGTTCTGCCTTATTTACGTTATTATTGCTCTAGGTCAGGGGTGCCCACAAGGTCGATCGCGATCTACCAGTCGACTCTAGGTAGACAGTCAAAATATCTCAAGTAATGATTTATTACATAAAATTCACAGTTGATTTTTTAAAGTGAACACAAGGGGCATTTCCCATAAAGGTTCATACCATGTTTTTCTGTGTAAAAGCTGTGGACAAATGCATGAGAGTGACCCACTAAGCAAAGCTGGATCCCAGCCTCACAATAAACTGATATGCACAGATATGTCGGTGTGCAGCATCATTCTCTTCCTTGGGTTTATACTATAAATACAGAGGATAACACAACTATTGATAGTTTTCATATTCTTGTGACTTTATCCCACCTCTGACATACTCACACTGCGGTATAATTTCTTTCCATGGACATTAAACCTAATTTTGGCTTGCAATATCCCTTTAAACTATTGCAGTAGGAGTTTACATTGTCATGTATATATATGTTGGACCTAGCCAATTGCAGAATGTCTGTAGAACATACTTGAGTAAAGTAAAGACATTCAAATTACTGATGAAATACACATATCTACATTGTAATGTTGGTAAGGTCTCAGAGGTTGCAGACTTATACTGAAAGAACTACGGTAGCAGCCACTAGCGCTATGGATGTATACGTATTTGATTTACTCACGAAGTGCCAACAAATTCTGCAGTGTGATGTAGAGTTCTTAGAACAATTCACACCAGTTCTTGCCTCTAAAAGAGCTTACACTCTAATGTCACCCATACAGGGTGGACAGTTACTGAAGACATTTAAATGGACACTAATTATACCATTACTAAAGTTATCTGAGGGAGAAAATGACAGCATTCAGAGCAACCGCAGACAAACCCCATGCAGATAGTGTCTCTGGGGGGAACTGATCTCAGGAGCGAGACCTGTAAGGCTAAAGTGCTAACAACTTTGTTCTGGCTTTGTTACTTACTATTTTTTTCCACAAAAAGTTTGGCCACCGGTTGGCTTGTCAGGGAGGGTACAATGAATGCAGGATGGTGTTCTAGTATTTTTATTGGCCCATCAGTAATGATATCTTCATCTTCTATGCCCATATCATTGGGGAATCCGTGTTCTGCAGGTCGGGTTTTCCTAATACAGAAAAAGAAGGGAAAATATTATTTAGCAACATTATCTGTGGATTGGATTCTGTGGCCCATAGCTTTTGTCAAACAAAACAGACAAAACAGTCATTTCTTTCTCTGCTCTTCTAACAAATTGTCAATGCTTTTGTTTAAAAACAGCACTTATCAGTTCAGAACAAACAGACAGTGGTTGTGTAAGTGCAATAAAACACAAAGCTGCATTCCCATGAATGGCCAGTTTTTAGCCATTACTACTGTGTGCAAATTTAAATGACCCATTCAGAATACCAGGCACAGACATTTTCCCACATGCTCCCGTGATGGACTACAATCTCAGTACAAGCGAGTAACCGAAACATGAGATCGTAGTCCATCACAGGAGTGAGCATGGAACGGTGGCTCCTTTACAACACACACAGGGACCATGGGGAACAAAAGTAGCCTCCCTCCAGAAGGAAGGACAGTGTCAGCACCAATTCAGAGATGATTTGAGGATCTACAGCCGAGTGATACACAAATAAGATACATTTTTGTTAATAGTTACGGTACTTGAATACATTTTTAAGGTTTAACTCTTGAGTTTGGTGTCACTTCAACTTCACTGTCATAGGCAACTTACAGGCAGTTTCAAGTAACACAAAAAAGACAACCGCTTCTTTATTAGGACAAGATGTTACACCAGGGATTATACACTCACTTTGCTCTCCTGCGAGGTTTACGAACAACCTCTTCCTCCGAAGGTGAGTAATCTGTGCCGTTGCCATTTTGCACTATTGATGAGCTATTAAGTGTTTGATTGGTAAATGAAGTTTCAGCATCTGAAAAAGAAAATATGCTTTCTTCATACATTTAGACATGAGAAAAAGACAACAGTTATGGTTTTCTTGTTGTTACAGTTAAGCAATACTGCTTGGCCACCTTTCTGCCACTAAGTCTATGACAGGACAGTAAAGGAGCAACAGTAGATTGAAGAGGTCATCACTCTACTTGCAACTCCTGTCAACAGGTTCCCTGTCAGCTCAGGTGCATTCAGTACACCTGATTGGCTCCTAGTGCTGCACTCTCTCCCAGTTTGAGTGTTGTGTTTGACAAGAGGCTGATATAAAGACAGATTCAAGTACTAGTACCGTTCGAAACATATGTTTATTGATTTTATGTATCATGTAATAGGCTGTATTAATTGGTGCCTTTATATCTGCCTGGAGTTCAGCTTTAAGGTCTCATTCACACTGGGCATACACAGCCGATCCTGGGAAGGACAGGTGCTGCGTGTGATTGAGCGCAGCAGCCTGTTCTTCCCTATGGGAGGACATGGCTGTACGGTGTCATACGGACACCAGAACTGCACATCCATGCAGGTCTGGGTGTTTGCACTTGGACGCAGACAGGATCCATCCTGTGGACACTGTGGTGTGGACACCTGTACTCGCACGGATGACACCGTACAGCCGCGTTCTCCCATAGGGAAGAACGGGCTGCTGCGCGCAATCACACGCAGCACCTGTCCCTCCTGGGATCAGCTGTTTACGGGCATGTACGCCGCACGGACGTGTACACCCAGGGTGAATGAGGCCTTAAAGCTGAACTCCAGGCAGATATAAAAGCACCAATTAATACAGCCTATTACATGATACGGATGTGTACGCCCAGTGTGCATGAGGCCCAGGGCCGGACTGGCCATAGGGCAAACCGGGCACTTGCCCGCTGGGCCGGGCCGGCCCGAACATCATCAGCTTGTTTCTGTTCGGCCCGGCCAGCTGTGCCCGACGGCCGCTCTGAATGCTCCATTGATCACAGAGCACGGTGCTGCCAGGCAGATCACACACTGAGAGGAGCCGGCCCCGCC